>NW_016690254.1:2301388-2351959 GCF_001604755.1 Lepidothrix coronata | reverse complement strand
AGGTGCCCATCTTGGGGTACGATTCATCACTATCAGGAGACACTTCTTACCTTATACTACATGCTTTCTTTTTTCATGGCTGAAGTTATATGAAGTGAACCCTTTCCTCTTTGTCTAGCAAAGGAATCTTTGTTAGTCAGTTTAAGGATTAAAGTTAATACTTCTTTTTACTTAGTGATAGATTACACCTTTTGAGCATCTTCCATATTAAAAGTAATAAAGGGTAGGTCTGCGAAGAGTGCAGCAGGAGACCATGCACTTTGTCAGAGGTATGATTCACATTTAGCAATGTACTATAGCTCTGGATGAGTTCCCTCAGATTCTGTTTTCCCACCTTTACTATGAGTCATGCCGCAAAGTTCTTTTCACAGCTCCAGCTGCTGTGCTTGTGTATGTGAGATTGCCAAGTGTACACCAAAAATTCCTTTTCTGAGCATCACTGGAGCAGAAGTAGACTCAGAGTAAACACTGAGACCACATCCTTAGATATCTAAACAAACCCCAAAACAATAGTTTTTTTTAAATTCCTAGGACTTCTGATTGCCCTAATTCCTGATTTTTAACTCTGGGGAGGGAAGTAGGGGAGAGCGTGCAGCTTGGCCTTTAACTTCAGTGGAAATTAGTTGTGGACTGAATCCTGGCACGTGGTCAGCCCTACAGCCCTACTTGTTGGGGTAGTTATTCAGGCAGTTAGACCTGCAGTGTTTTCCCAGAGAATAAAAAGAATAAAAGCCTGGCATATTGAAGAGGTTTGCACAGACCCAGGGATGGTTCACCAGTGACAGCCTATGCATGGGCAGGAGATTTATTTAGTCCAAGAGATGTGACTTATGATATACTTGTTTTCAGACAGAAAATTATGTTTGTCCCATTCTGTTTCCTTGAACACTACCCAGCATATCCTAAGTAAGGATCAAATACACCCGAAGTTGTGTTGTTTCTTTCCTGTTACCAGCATTACAAATGCTCTCTGTCTCGCAAAATAAATGTACACAGGCAAATCGAGTCAGTCACTCTGGTCTTGGCTAAGACTCTTCTTCTTTTGAAATGCTTTCAGAGTATCCCAGCTGCAGCTGGCTGCAGAGGGTCATGGCTCATACTTCAACTGCTCAAGCCATTCTGTAGTTAGGAGCCGTATAAGACTCTGGTACTCTCAAAGTCCTTTCTGGGACCTGCAGTGTAGTCACATGCAATGAATTATGTAACTGCTGGATTTCAGCAGTTCTCCTGCATTCTTGCAGTTACACTGCAGTGTTCAACCTGAATTATTAGCAATACTATTTTGGGGCATCAGTGTAATAAGCAGATCTGTCCTATTTTTTTAAATGCTTCATCTTCCTCTGCATCCAAAATAAATCTATTTTAAGATGCTGCTGTGGCAGATGATGCTGCAGTTTTTAACTCTGCTGGCATTCAGAAGTTTGATGAGAAGGATGTGGGATGCTGGTGCTTTCAGAGCTGTTTGTTTTCACAAGTTGTAGGGCAAATCCTACTGCAGCCATCTGCTATTAGATGCTCTTCATGATAGTAGTGGCTTAGGACTAGTCACCACAGAGCTTTTTGTTGTCTCTTTGCTGCATTATCATTCGTGGTGGAGTACTGATGGGTTTTTATCAGCTTTTAATTTTACTCTTCTTTATATGTATTACACTGTTTACCATAGAAAATAGATTGAGAATGAAGAATTATTGGGCTATGAAGTGACTCCATTTATTTATGGTCTTGTAGTTAGACTGTGCACGAAGGCTTTATTTTACTTCACTTTAGGATCAGGTTAATCTGTATGCAAGAAGGTGTAAGTATCTTTCTCCATTGTATACTAATCTTATTTTTTTCCAAAAAGAAAGCTTACCTTTGATTTCCAGAGGACATCGCTTACAAACTTCTATTAGTAGTGAAATGGCAGACCTGGAACTCAATCTCAATGTATGTGCATTAAAATAGCAGGGCCACAATATTTAATAACTTCAGGAACAAAAACAACAAAAAACCCAGTATTTTAGACACGTTTTCCACTAACAACATTGTCTGTAGTGTCCTAAAACCATTTAAGTCTGTTTGTCCAAGGTTAGCAGTCTACAGCTGTCTCTTCTGTTGCTCTACTAAAATGTTGACACCTCATTTTTTACTTTTTTTAACCTTTAATGGTATAATGGTTAATTTGTAAAATTCCTGTATTTGACATTGTTTTTCTTTTTATTTTACTCCCTGCTTTTTGCATTCTCCTCTTTTTATTTTCTCCCACCCTTCATTCCCATTTTTTTATTATTATTTTCGTCTTGTGTTACCTTCTTTCCTTCTCTCCCTTATCCCTGCTATTCCTGCTGCTATAGCCTCACAGGCTGGGGAAGCTGGCCGAGCAGGTAGGGGATTTTCATGTTCCCTCAATACCCACCTATCAGCTTCCAACAGTGGGACAGACTAGAAATTGAGTCTGGAGATTTGGGGATTTTCAGATCCTTCTGTGAAATTATAAATAAGTCCTGGATGCAGGTTTCATCAGATATTATCTGTCCGTTGTAACTATTTCATTCACTCTGAAAATAATAAATACCATAGTGATTGTCTTTGATTTTCAAACTTGACTGTTTCCATTATTTTACAAATCAATTCAGGTTTAGTTTTATTTTTAAAAATAACCAACTTTTCCTTGGTTTTGTTTTTTTCTTTTTAACATTGCATATATTTCAAATAAGCTCTCCACTCAGCACTAGTCTGTTACACTGCTGAGTTTACTAGTAGACTGAAAATCGTGTCGTTAATAGCTAGAGAGGATATTGTATCTTGTATTGTGTATAACAAGCTAAAGAGGCTAACATGCATGTGCAGCTCTATTACTCTTGTTTTCCTCTGGTGGTGGGTCATAATCAGTACCTGTACAGTAAGTATCAGTTGGTAGTGGTAACTCTTTTCCCCTTTAGATACAAAAATTAGCTATTTGTGGATGTCTGTTGCGATTTTTGGTGCTCAAAAATTGTGAAACTATCAGCCAGCACTGCAGAAATGTAAAATTTAGCCCTAGATATTCCTATTGTGAAGAATTATACTCTACAATATGTCTCAAATGGGACAGAAATCACGAGGAGTTGATGTTGCCTGCTATTTAAAGTACTAAACATCTAAATAACTGATAAAGGAGTTTGTGCACCTGAAGTTCACCAAGGTTAGGTTAATTCCTCTGCTGAAAAGAAGATTTCCAAGTCCCAGTGTTCCAAAATGGAGTTGTGCTTTTCTTCTAGCTTTCTGCTTAGCAGTAGCATGAGGTTTGCAGCAGAGAAAAGAGCCCTAGCCTGCAGCATTGAGAATTCACATGATGTTCAGTGGTGATGAGTTTGAAGTTTTGGATAAGGGCATATCATAGCAGGCTACAAAACTGCAGAAAATCTGTGGGTGGAAAGGCCTAAAGACTGTATCATCTCTGCATGGAAGGAAACTAAAATTAGTCTGCCAGTTTTCAAGTAACTAAATATTGTGACATAAAGCAAGGGTTTAAATTATGCAGTGGAAGACTGAAAAGGAACAGAATAATTGCTTACAGACCTTCAGTCCAGATTGGTTCATGTCATGCGTGCTACCTTTACTATCTTTAGCTTCAAGTATATTCTCTGTTGCATGTATGGAAGACTTTCAGTAAACCATGCTTCACATTCCTGACCATGTGCTTCTGCCATTAAACTGTGTCTCCTCAGCAATTTCCGCCTTCCTTTATATGGCAAAATGTGTTTAACATGTTTTGTATGTATCCATGTGCTGATTACTTGGCCTTTTGTAGCAAATAAAACCTATGTTGACATGTGTTGGTTCAGTAGTTTGACTGCTTGATGTTTTCCCGACCCCCAAGGTAACATGTACCTGACGGTAGGTATGTTTTCCAGTGCTTGTTCTGATTCTGTAAAGCTGAGCTTTGACTGATGAATTGCTTAAATATAACTTGTCATTTGATTAGCATAATTAGCACTGGAATTAACGTTTGGTTATCTGGGGGGGTAAAACTCTTTTCTTCTCCCAGCCTTCAGGTTCTGATTAGCTGATGTTGTTGTTTACAGGGAACATCTGGACCAGATCCCACCACAGTGTATGTTGATATGAGGGCACTGAGGCATGACAGGTTGGAACCACCTTTTTCTTTTTCTCTAATACACACAATTAACAGACTTTCTAACAAGGAAACCACTTACAGCACACCTCAAAGACCCTGGAAACCTTTGTAATTCTCATTTTGTTCTAACTCCCACCAGCAAGCAGACAGAGACATTCTGTGATTCTAGGATTCTGTATTAGCTGGTTGGTTAATTTTACCATTGATAAAACTGAAGCATATGACACCACCACTGCAATGACTAATAGGATTCCCTGCCTTTATTGCCATCAGGATTTCATGACACTTGTATTCAGGTAGTGGACCCCAGCCAGTCCATAGGAATTGAAGTTCTGTTGGGCCTCTTAGCTTCACAGAGGTGTTTCTCCTGGGTTGGCAGCTGTTAGACAGGGAGGAGACCACGGGGGGGTTTGGTGCAATTCTTAATGCTGTTGGACTATGAGGGACTATTGGTTTCAGCCACTGTGAGCAACCACATTCTGTATTTGTGGGCATTTTCCAGTTTAATCTTTAGTGTTAGATCTGTACGCAAGAAGTGAGAACTTAGCGACTGGAGAGAAACTTGAGATTTCATGTGTAACTTTAAAAACTACCCATGCACATATATTTCAGTTTTCCAATAATCTGGTCAAAATTATAGCAGGAGTGTCTTTATAAAACTGTAACAAAAGAAAAAGTTTTCTATGAACTCTGGAAAAGGAGAACATTTAGTTAACAGTCCTGGTTCCCTTAAAAAAAAATCATTATCCAAATAGGGCTTTTTTTCTGTTATTTTTCTTTCATCCTTCTTAAAAGCTTAACAGAGAATTTGCTCCCCTTAGGTGAACACCAACTTTGGCTATATCAAAGTGACCCACTCAGCTCGCAGAGTGCAAACCTCAGGGCACTGCAGGCCCAAATTACCCCCTGGGTGGTTAAGTCAGATACACATACACATATTTCCTTGTTGCACATTGAGTTTGGCAGGTAGAAGAAAGGAGCTGCAAGATACTTGACTCACTGTTTCTTTGTTCCTTTTGCACACAATGTTATCAATAAAAACACTTATGTTTGATCTGTCCTTTGGAACTACAACTATTTGCATAACCCAGCCCCAGAAACTTGGTGTTCCTGGAGCAGCAACTGCAGTGCTGTGGAGAGACAGTTTGTGGTCATACTCAACCTAGAAGAAAATAGGCCTTTTCTACAGAAAGAGAAAGCAACATTCACAGTTAGTAAAAATAATAAATAATAAAAATAAGTATATATGTAGAAGAATTAAGATTTACTGTTTATAAAAGTTGCATAAACCATGGGTATAGTATTTCCCTGCCTTAGTATGTCATTGAGAAGTAGGCATCATTATCGAAATCAGACTTTGCAGTGTCTTAATTTATAGTTAGTGACAAGTTCTACAGAACATAAAAGATGATCTTTAGAGTTGGTTCTCATATTGTGGTAATGTAGATTTTAATTTGATGGATTAAAGCTGTGCCTCATTTACCCAATCCTGTAGAATTTAGAATTAGATTCATGGGTCATAAATTAGGGAAGAAAACAACTTTATTTGACAAAGTCTCTTCACACTTTCTGCTTCTAACCATTTTAGTAGAACTGAATGTCCCTAGTACTAAACAATAACTGAAAGATTGCTGTACATCACTGTGAGACCGTGTACTAACAACCCACTGAGTCTTTGCACCCCAAAAATATGAAAAATTTACACTGTACACTTAATGTGGGAAAATGTTTTTCATCATTTACATTTTAGAGTAGGTTTTCCAAAGTTTGAAAAAGACAGAACACAATTTTTTTTTCTTGGCATGATAACACTTTTAGTTGCTTCAAAAAACAGCTGAATCTCTGAAATTATTCAAATCCTAGTCACATCTATAAAAATAATAACCAGTTCGAATACAACTATTTCAAGCTCATCTGGTAATGATGTATTTGCATACTTCACAGCTTAGGAAAATGTCATTTTTTTATAGGAGTTTAGGTCAAAATACCTGTGCTATGTACAATCTGTGTGGAGATCTAGGGGTGGTTGGTCAACCAGATGAGATGATTCCTCCCAGCTCTCACTGGATTTGCATGATTTGCTTCCTAGATGAGGGTGGAGTTTTTCAAACACCTTTTTGTGTGTCTCTGTGTGGTTTTGAGCTACCAACCCATTGGTTTAGCTGCTGGGACTCTGACCATAGTACTGGGCTCACCTGGAAGTTCAGGAAACTTGTACCAAGGGGTGCAACCAGTTGGTCAGTGGCTGGCATCGGTTCTGATACTGGAAAAAGGCTTGACTGCCTGACTGTGAGCATCTAATGCAGTTCTAGATGCTACAGCTGCTCCCGCAGGGTCTCCCATGGAGCTCACATTGTATTTGCTAGTCCTAATGAGATGTCCAAGGCACCCTGTACTGTCTCAAATGGCATTAGGATAGCTTTTTTTTGGAAATTGAGTAGCGTCCTAAAAGCAAGAATATACAGCTCTGGCTTGCTCTTGGTGGCAGGTCATCAGCATTGTTGTAGTTGGCATCTTACTGATTTTCTAAAAGTCAGAGTGTCCTCAGGATGGCCAAGAAAGAGTGAGCAAAGACAGGCAAGTCCCACGTGGGCTTTTAGTAAAAAACAGGAGAAGACTCCTGAGTTATCCACCAAGTGGGTGATATGCCTCTGCACTGCAGTGAAGTGCGGTTTAGAGAGGTTAACTCAGGTCCAAAAAGCAAAGTAGGTGGATTAATGCTTCCTGGTGCATGATCTGGCATCTGCAGGGAGGGCAGAGGCAGCAGAACTCCAGGCATGAGCATCCTGTCAGGTCATTGCTGCATTTCTCTGCCTCTGGGAAAACAATTTTATTCCCATTTCCCCGTAAAAGAGAAAAATGAATAGAATAAATATATACATATTCTTGTCCTGCTATCTAAAGTGCTGGTTTTCAGATCATTCCATCATCATTTTAGGCCAGTCATGTTCTCCTCAGAAAGCTTTTCAAGTGGTTAGGTGCAAGATACCTAAATATGCTAAAAGCTGAGAAGTGCTTGGAAGATAAAAGAGAGAGAGAGAAAGCCCTTTCTAATCATACCAAAACACCCTATACTTAAAAGTTGTTGACTTTGTTAGCATTTGAAGCCTTGTGTACCAGTAAAGATGTACGTTTAAAGCCCAAGTATCCCTCTTATCAAGGTTGTTCTAAAACAATATGTACATATGTTTATAAAATTAAAAATGTCCAGCAAAAAAATATATGTATGATATTAGTAGAAACATTTCATAACCTCCTCATCCTTAACAGTGGATTAGTTCTTGGTAGAAAAGTTATTTAATGGCAAAACAAACCAATTCATCAAACTGAGAATAGACCTCAAGTGATTCCAAAATATTTTTTTCTTTCACAGGGCAAAAACATTTTTAATTGTTCTGCAGCAGGTCAGATTGGATTTTCAAGTGTTTCAACGTATTTGCAAATATCCTAAACCATATTTTCTTTTAGAATCATTCAAAGATGTTTTCAAAATGTTACTGTTTTAATCTGCTAATTTAGATTTCGAAATTATCTTGAAACTAAACTGGTATGAATAAGGAATAAAATAGGATGAAAATCATTGAAATATTTTGACTGTTTTGAATTTTTTTCTCTGATTTTTGACATCAGTATTTCTTTTCCTGTGTATCTATATCTTTCATATTTTAAATGCTGTATGGAAGATTTCCTCAGAAATTTTAAATAGTGAGCTGAAGGATCCATATGGTGATGGCCGAGGGAGATCATTGATCTTCTCCTAAAGTTTCAATTCCATGCAAATCCTGTAAAGATAAACATCCGCTTGCATCCTAATATTCTCCTCTATAGTAAAATCTTATCCATAAAGAAAAAAAAAGAATATAAAAAC
Organism: Lepidothrix coronata; assembly: GCF_001604755.1. Taxonomy (NCBI): domain Eukaryota; kingdom Metazoa; phylum Chordata; class Aves; order Passeriformes; family Pipridae; genus Lepidothrix; species Lepidothrix coronata. Next base: position 2,343,992 of record NW_016690254.1, on the reverse strand, counting down.
CATCATTCTGCCCTAACTGGAGCAAGAAAAAATCTACTTTGATATCAGAGTTTATTTTAAAAGGACAGGAAAAGTACAGGGTGTATTTGTGTTCAAGTTATTAATTTTTGAGTCTAGCTGTTATTCAATGTGTGCCTTGTGATATCTATATTCTCTCATTTAAATACTCCCACTCCATCATTAGAACAATTATTTTAACCTGATCACCCTCTCTATTTATTAAACAAGCAGTCTGTGGAGCTGCACAAATAGGTGTCTTCTCATGTGGTCGCTGACATTTTCTTGGAGTGATGCAAATTAGTCTATCTCTTTAAAAAAAAAGTGACCTTGTATATATTGAAGTCATTAGCAGACTTGATTTCTCAGGAAGTCATTTGTACATTGTGCTAAGCCTAATATTTTATTTTGGATTTTGGGGGTATTCAGAGACCTTTGAACGTCCTTCGTTGTCTTCCTGAGAAAGGTGATTTCAGAGGATGGAAATTCTGAATCTCATTCCCCAAGAAAAGAGACAACACTTGTAGTGTTTCAAAGATATGAGAAAACAGTTACTTAGGATTTATTTTTATAGATTGCTTATACACTGAGCCCAGACTCAAATCCAGGCTCTGTCAAAAGGAATCAGTTAAGGCTTTGGCTTCATTTTAATATATGCCAGCATTTCAGACTTCATGCAGGAGCAGAAAAATAGCCTTTTATTCTGGCTGTCAGTTGTTTATCCTTCTCCTCTGTATTTTACTGAAACTTTCATGTTGTGTATACATTGTTTTGGGTAATACCAAGCAACAAAGCCACGGGAGCTTTTTTATTTTATTCTCAAACACTTCTATTCCATCTACCTTGAAAAATACTCTTATTACAGAGTTACCAGACAAAAAACTACTTAGCTAAATTGTTGGCTAAGCTGTAGCCACAGCAGTGCTCTGTAGCACAGTCACAGCGTGGAGGAGAACCATTTTATAGTCACATAGTAGGGAAAAGAGATGGGGGGGAGGTGTGTCGGAAGGAGATGTGCTAATGGAAATGACAGTAAAATAGTTACCTTCTGTGAAACTTTAATTGATTAATCATACTTGAAAGCCAATGGTTGCAAAAGAGGAACTTTGAAGAGTGCTCCCTTGATGCTGGAGAGCAGGGCTTTTCCAGCTCCTTTCCAGCCTACAAAACCCAGTTACAGCTTAAAGAAAATCCCAGTCCTCAATTATTCACTGTGTGGGGTCCAAAGGGGTAGTTAAAATCTATTATTACACTCTTTTGACACCCAGCCACCTTTTCCCTTGCAGAGAAATTGGGTAGGGAAAAGGCATAGAGTATTTTGAGATGTAAAGTGCTACATACCTGGTAAATTGTTCAAAACATAGGCACCCCCCAGCATCAGCCTCAGAATGCTTTGCAATAAGCTCGTTTTGCAAATGGAATTGTCAAGTACTACCTCCAACACCACCGTTCTGGCCATCTTGAGCTTCAAAGATCTTCTCATATGGGTGGCTCCAATTCCAAATTTCACACATCACTCATGCTTTTTTTAGGATTGTCTGTTACTTTAGCTGTTTGGGGGTTTTCTGTTATCTGTAGAAACAGTTTTTTTCATAAAAAAGGGAAAAGACTTCCACCGTTATGAAGTCAATAGAGGTAACTCAGTTTGAGGAGTCAATAGAGGAGGAGGACCTGAGGTCTTTAAAATAAAACCTGAGTCCCTCAAAGATACAAGTATGGTAAGAACTGATGCAGTTTGGTTTTGAGGAGTCTGTAGAAATGCCTGGCTTTTGCGCATTTTGCCATTAATTTGCTGAATCTCATTTGAGAGTTTAGGCTGTTTGTCATGGTGTTGGCAAAACCCTCCTTCATGTTTTTACTCAGAAGATACAACCTTTGCCTTTTAGCAGCATTGGGGTTTTTTTCTGCCGTGCAAACACTGCTATCTCAAAAATCCCCTTGGCACTGTTTTGGATCTATGGGAAACAAATCTCCCAGAAAAAAAAGTTAATTTGGGCTGATAAGCATCATATGAACACTTCTCATTCTGACTTGTAGAAGTTCCTGGTCTACCTAGAATGGAGGAAGGGTTCTCTCTTGCTGTTCCTGAGTGTACTGGGGAACAAACTAAGAGACTTGATGTGCTGAATAGTGAGTTATTAGGAATAAAGCTGATGACCTGGAAAACTGAAGAGAAGCAAATATTTTTCAAGGAATTGCAGTGTTTCCACATAAGAATTGAATTATAACAAAATTTGTAAATGTATCTATTTAAAAAGCTTTGAAAGATGCTTCATTTTTCCAGGCACAACACAGCTTCTATTGCAGGGCAGGAGAAAGGCAGAAACATCCAATAACTATGGGGGTGGGAACCCTACAAAGTAATTGCTTTGCTTTCTAAGGCAAGATTACTAGCTATTGAAGTATTTCCTCCCTTGAAGCAGGTCTGTTTCTTCCTTGATAAAGTCATCTTCAAGGGATAAGTATTTTATGACTTTAGTGAAACAGGACAATATGAGTTGGCTCTAAATATGGTCTTTGAGAGAGGATGTGGTTTAGCATACTTTAACTAGAAATCAAGAAATTCCAGTTATATTTCCCTGGAGGGCTTAGGGGAAAGAGAATACTGTTATGTGTACCAAGTAAGACAAAGACAAAGGGAAAAAGAAAAGCTGCAGCTTTCCAGGAAAGTAGGTGAACTGCAGTTGAACATTTGTGTTGTTGTCTGCAAGTGCCATTTACATGTCATTCTTCAAGTACAAGTAAAAGAACTAAATGGAAAATGTTTCCATTTTCCTTTGTTTTTCCAAACCAGTTTTTAACTTCCCAATAACTTTACTGAAATAATTAAATTTCAGTAAATTATTAGGAATTTTACTGTTTATTAAATTTCTATCTCATGAAAATACACCAACATGTTTATTCCTTAAGAGTGTCTGACACGGTTAAAAAATAAAACAATTTCCCATTTCTGGGTGTACTGGGCTTCTTTGGTGTTGCAGGTTACTCTTTCAGTTATGCTTCTCATGGAATCTGGGAATTGATAAAACAATCTGGCTGCTCACATTTCTGAGAAAGATTTATTAAAAAGTCTTCCTTTTTTGTTCCCTACAAGCCATACTTCTTTTTTTCAGTCTCCCAGAGTTTGCCATGAGTCTAGCTGCACAGCTACAGGAGTGTCTTAATAACATGGAATTTCCATTCTTCCATTTTCTTTACAAAAAAATGTATTATGTATTTGATTTTTACAGATAACGTATTCCGAAACATAATCTGTTTTCTCTCACTTTGGAATATACTGCTAATGGAACACTAAACAGGGACTCTTTAAAAATGCCAAAAGTGATCAGCATAGGGTACATTTACTTTTTCAGTAGTGGAGGAAAAAGTGCTGCTTTCCCATACTGCTGCCTTAGAGTGCATTTCACAAGGCATCTGCTTTGGAAGGAAAAATACTTAATGAATACATGTAAAATTTGGAACAAGGCTTTGTAGCTTCTGCAGGCCTAGACACAGATTGTAGTGTGCTGTAAGAGGCGGAGCTGCTTAAGTGCTCTCCATTCCTCTTTCCTTTCCTCTCTTCTCTTGCCAGCCTTTGCAGGAGGACAGGGCTTTTGCCATCCCACATGCTGTCAGTTTTTTGTGACAAATAATTCAGCAGAGGGTGGTATGATGGTGGTTACCCCTGGGAAATGGGCTCTGTCACCTTTGGGACCCACTCCAGCTTGCTAGCCTCAGGCACTCGTTTGGCTCCTGCTGTCAGAAAAGTCTCACTGAAGGAATACTGAATGGTTAGGCTTGGGAAGGAGAGCTCTGAACAGTAAAAGTATCCTTTATTTATGTAAGGGTATGTCACTAACTTGGTTAGAGATGTAATATCCTCTTAAATGGCTCCCTTCAGTAGTCCTTAATACGTTGCCTCAAGCCTCACATAACCTTTTTAGTGTGGCATATACTAGAAGTGTCTGCTTGCAGAGGATGGTTTGCTTAACCAAAGAATCTTGGGAAGCTCAGCCAGTGTTCCCAGCAAGTTTCCTGTGGCAGGACAGTCCCTTTTCAGTGCTTGCAGGTGTACAAGGCACTGCTGCTCGTGGCACTGCTGACCTTTTCTTCAGAGTGCTCATCTGCAGTTTTGATTCAGCTGGAAAAGTAGCTCCATGTTTTAGTGTTCCACGCACAGGAAATGTCCCTGGTTGTTTTTAAATAGAAATTTTTGCAACTTCTTCCCCAAAAATGCATTGTGAGTCAGCTGGTGGTAGGAATTTTGGAGGTTGTACAAGATAAGGGGACAGGTTAAAGAAAAAATATTTGATTTCAGAAGTTCCACCTTTGATTACATCGTGTGAATGTGGAATATGAATATTTCATTGGCAAAGCTAAAATAATTTCCATAATTTGTTAACAACAAATAATCTAATTCCATTAGTTGAGGGCATTTTTCATATCCCAAATTCGTTATAATGAAAGTTTTCCCTATATGTAGAGTCTCTTTCTCTCAATTAGAACTGGGAAGACAAAGGGTTGCAAAATAGAAAAAGCATATTGCATTAAACAGAATTGTCAGATCACAACTGTGATTATGAAAAGTGCTGCAAAAACAATTAGTGATAAACACCATCTCCTGAGAGGTTTGTAATCTGAATAAAAAGGTAACAGCTAGAGCAGTAATTAGGCTTGGTTTTGCAAATGTGAACCTGAAGCACAGAGAAAGGTGATGCTGTGCCTGATGGGGCTCAGGAGGTGCAAGGCAGGAGACCAAATTCTTCAGAGCCCTAGTCCACTGCGTTCTCTTGAAATAGTTGTGTATTGTGCTTTACACAATGTGCAAAGTTAATTTAAACAAATTTAATGTGTAATGAAAGCTGAATATTTTAAAGTACTTCAAGGCTGAAAACAGACATAACTGTGACTTACTTTTTTTACATATTCCTATAGTCTTTTATGATAAAATTGCTATTGCCTTTTTTAATCTGTGAAGCTTTGAGTATTCCCTTCCTGAACCAGAGTTCCTGCCTCATTTTGATCCCTTTGCAGCTTTCTGAACTGTCTTAAATAGTTGTATAACCTTTCCTGCAGCTTTGTTCAGTCATCTGAAGGATTGGAAGCTATTTTCTTTTGACCTCGGGGAATTTGGCACATGAAGTGTAATTTAGGTTTATAGTGAAGTATTCCTAACATTAAAGGAAGTGATTTAGTGCTAATTCTTGTTGATTATCAAATTAACAGGATTAAAATATGTCCTAGACATACATAAGATTTAATGGTTTTTCATTTCGTTGGTTGAAGTTTGCCTCAATCCAGAAGCCCCTTTTCAGTCTCAGTTGTGTTTATCCGTTATCTGAATTTATCATGTCATGTGAGAAAAACTGCTCTGAGGAAATCAGGATGATGCAGGGAAACTTCTTCATTATCTAGATTTCCCCTTCACCCTACGTATTCAGCTGTGCAATTTTCCTATTTTTCTGGTCTGGTTATTTGAACCGTGTATGTCAATTTGGAAGGCAGAGCTTATGTCCTTTGATCCATATTTCCATTTTTTGGTACAATGAGCTAATTGACTTAATTCTGCAACAGTTTATGTAGAAACATTTAGTTCTTTGAGTAAAGAGAAAATGCACTGAAAATCTTGAGAGTCAAAGAGCCCTGACCCCAGTCCAGGATCCCAGTGTTACCTACAGTGCCCATCCTTCTAACTACAGAAAATGAGAACAGGCTGCATCAGCCCATTCCCACCATCAGTCTTATCCAGGCACCATCTCAGCACTGGGAAGCAATATATGTCTGAAAGGTGTTGTTGATGGCAATAGTTCTTAGTCATTTGAGCCAGAACTGGGAAGTCACTGTGGATATAGCAACATAAAGGATCTCTGGCATTAAATGCTTTGCAATTAGATTTTGGTTACAATTTCTAGTGAATTAGGTGTTGTCTTTTTTTTCACCAGGAAGACCATTGTGTTGAATTCAGAAGAGTCAGTTTTGACAGATCTTTTTCAGCTAATTGAAAAGCTGAAGGAAATTTTCCTTCAGCTTAAGGAAAATTTAGAATACTTAGAGTGATCAAAACCCATTACTGTAACTTTTGAGGTTTTGTTCTTGATGGTGGCTAAAGCATTTTCAGTTTGAAGAGTTAATTAACTTAATTTCAAAACAAAACAAAAAACTCAAAACATTAAACATAAATAACCTTTTTCCAACCTACCACATTTTTTTCAGATTCCATTTACAACTTCTGTGTATATTTAACTTTTTCTGTTCCAGTTTAATGCACAAAAATTTTCAAACCATGAATTTCTTTAAGGATAAGAAAATATCCACTTTCCCCCCACAAGCTTAACTTCTAATGTAAGATGACAATCAGCAGGAAAACTTAAGAAATAGGCCTGGAATGAGGCCAGAGACCACTGGCTGTTGCTTTCTGCCACTGAAAGACTGTGGGCAAGGAGGGGACTTATATACTTTGTATTTTCAATCTATATATTAGGTTATATGTTCATCACATCCTACCTGGTTTCCTCTAGGCTTTGTGTTCAAGAGTAGTTACATCCCCAAACAGCCACTGAAAGAAATCAGATGGCAAAATAGCTGGTAGTAAAGAAACCAAAAAGTTGGACTTCCAAGCTGACATGACTGCAAAGTGACATGGTATGAAAACAGACTGCTCCAGAGAGGAGGAAGGGTTGGTGGGGTAGGCAGAGAAATACGAGCTGGAGATGGTGGAAGTGCTCCAGTGCCCAAGCCCAGCAGACAGAAGATGCTGGCACATGGGCAGGGAGAAGGAGAGCAGTTACCATAGCTCAGCTTTGAGGGAATGGCTATAAAGGAAAGAAAAAAGTTCAAGACGTGGGGTTTGGCCAAGTGTTAGGGTAAAAGTCAATCTCTTCAGCTGAGTTATATTGAAAAAGAAAAGGCACACTGGGAAGAGCTCTTTTGAATTGGACGTGGAGAGGTAGTAAGAAATAACAAGAGGAAGCTAAGATTGGTTCATGCCAAGCATTGCAAAGCGAAAAAGGTTCCTGAATTGAAATAAATTCAGCTGAGAAGTAAGCTCTGAAGGGACGTGGAAGAAGCCCCATCATTTGAAATACTGTAACAGGAGCAGACAAAGCACTCAAAAGTGCACTGCAGGGAGCAATCTTTTTTTGGCAGAGAGCAAGACTTGGATGACCTCATAGCTTCTTTCCATCTCTATTAGAATCACAGATTCCAAAGTCTTTCTCAGAACCACAGCACAGCCAGCTTTGAAGGATTGCCCAGTTTTGGCCCTGTAGTGTTGGTTGGTACCACTCCACACACGCCAGCCCCTGCAGATTCCCAAAGCAATATTTAATAGCTCTGCTGACAAACTCTCTGATTAGTGTGAAGTACTTGCAAGCTGTGCAGTATATTTTGGAGAGTTTTCATCACCAAAATGGACCAGATCTAAAAAGGAGCATAAGCAAAATTTACAGTTTCGTATAAGATAGTTGGGCAGAAAGACATCATTACTCTATTTCAAGAGCCCTTTGCTGCACAGTGATTACAGTGCCCAGTTAGCTATAGCTGTCCAGTTTTTGTTCTGAAGTCAGATTTCATTCCTACTTTTCTATAGTAAGTGTTTGGTTTAAAGATGAAATCTGTTCAATATATTAAATTGTAGCAAGAAAAGAAGTTTGGCATATACTGGTGGAGTAGCTGTATTCCCTATTAAAACCTGGTAGCCAGACTTTGAAACATAGGCAGCTTTCTCAACTGTACAGATCTCTTTTTAAGAAAAAATTCTTAAGGACCAGTGGAAAAGAATTATGAAAAATATACTCTCCTATACTATTCTGTGTAAATATTACAGATTCATTGCATATCATCATTGCTTATGGCTTTGCAACAGTGAAACAATTCTTAATTCATCTTCTCTCTCTCTCCTTCAATCATACATTTTGGTGGGAGAGAAACCCCGTGTCTGCCCTAGATTGGGTCTCTCATTTATGTTTTCCCTCTCAGCTTGGCTGCAAACCACCAGAAGGTGCAAAAGTATCTTTCACGCCCAAAGGCAGCATGTTTTCTCCCATCCACTTGATTTTCAGGCTCTTTGCCCAGTCTGGCTCTACTGCCACGTTCTCCTCTGCCCTTCCCAGCAAGACTTGAAGGCAGCAGAAAGCAGTGGGAAGGCTTTGTACTCACTTCGTAAGAGGCTGTTTTCACTCCTAACAAAGAATGGCTGGAGCACTGCAGAGAAACAGGACTTGCCCTTTCTGGACCTCTGCTGCCTGGGAGCACGTTATGATTATTTGTGAATTTGGAGACGATTTGCTAACATTGTCCTAAGGAGACTGTAAGGAGCTGTAATTCGGAGAGGTTCTTATTAGGGGTCTGACAGGGTATTCTCCGTTTTCAGTTTGCCTACCAGACCAATTCTTAATCATCAGACCAGCCTTGATAGTGATGCTGTTCACTTAGAAGGGAAGCAAAGAAGCTCTCAAGTGTGTCTACTGTCTGTGTTTGTTAGTGGAAAAGTGGAAATCTCTTGGGAAAGAGTGGGAACAATTGAATATTTTATGCTGAGGCACAGTAAAACTAATTTTAAAAATTATTGCCTAATAGCCATAATTTATTCACAGTATCTAATCCCAGTAGATTTAATAAGACTATTACAGATTTAAAATTAAATATGCAGATAAAAGCTAGTAGCATCAGAATGTCATGTCTAACTTATATTTTTTTGAAATCTCTTTGTGGCAAAATATCTTTTATTAGTTTGGATTTCTTAGAGGTTTAACAGCATGTTCCCAAATGGATTGTGAGCTTAGCAGAAACTTTTTAAAAAGGAATCCAATGGTTTGAGTGCTAACAGGACCCTTGCAGAAAACCTCCAGGAAATGCCGTTTCTATATTTAGTGCACTGCCATGAGAACTCTGTAGGGATTTGAGGTGGTGAGCAAAGAGTGGGAGAGGTTTAACAGAGCTGGAAACTGAGAAATTGCACCTTCTGGATCATCATGTGCTAAAAAATCAGACAAGGCTAAATGAAATAGGTGGAGAAAGAAACTAGAAGACTATGATGGTGATAATAAGAACAAGATGAGAAGCACAGATGCTGAAAGCAAAGAGGAGGTTGTCAGATTTATGACTGTTGATTCATTTCCAGTACTCAATGCCATTGACTATTGAATGTATCACTTCATTATATGTGATTTTTGCTAGGCCTGGAGTTCAGCAACACTTCACGGAGAAAATGTCTTAATGATGGGAAGGGAACAAAGGCCAGCAGTATCTCTGGGCAGCTGGACAGTTCTGACATACAGTTTTCCTGCCCCAGAGGTTTTTTTGCTACTGTTATCCAAATAGAATTGTCTTTAAATGTATCTTAAATTATATAAAGTAGTTCCTGACCTTGGTTACACCATCCCTCTTAACAGTGCTTATGGCTGAGGTTTATTAAATTGTCTTTTTTTTAAGATCATCTCCATTTGACAAATGTTCATAAATAATAGGTAAGATAACTGCCTGTTAAAGGAGGTACCAAGTGGATAAGATGATGACTAGTTCTTCCAAGAATAGCTACCTCTCTGCAAATATCTATTGCAAGATAGAGATATCAGTTGTTTGGAAAAACTCAGTTCAAGACATTTTCTGTTTCTACACTAATATGGATTTTACAGAACAAAGAAATGTATACAAAGGCAGAAATATGTAGGCATTAGTAACAACTGGTTTTTGAAATATTTCATGTCATTTCAATATACAGGGAGTTATTTTTACAACCTTTGCTGAATACTCCTAAATCCCTATGATTTGGCTGCCATTTGAACAGCAAAACAAGTGTGGCTGATGTAGATTACCATTAATTTAACCTTGCACACACACCTTCTAGTGAAGCTCCTGTGAGCTGGGTTTCTGGTGCCCTATATCTGTGTCCCTGGATGAACAGATGGATGTTGTAGCTTCACAGCTTTTGCCGTGAATCCAGTGGGGGCTCTACTGCTCTTCAGCTGGTGGGAGGCTCAGCAGAAAATGTTGTAGAAAACCCAGGCATTTGTGCACACCTGTAGCACAACAGAGGTTTCAGAGAGTAAAACAAGGACAGTGTAAAACAAGGACAATGTAACATTAAAGGTAACACACAGAAGTGGCAATTAGTGCTTCAGGCTCTGTCTGAGAGTTTTGTGGCTGTTGAACAAATGTTGGAAAGTTGTTCCTGTTACACACCTTGCAGGTCAGGCTGTAGCTGCCTAATTGTGCCTGCTCCAGGAAGTGCCCCTTGTAGGGCACTTTACATCCTTTTCATCTCAGAATGACTTGGAAAAGCCATCTGAAATTGCTGGGTATTTGGGTTGTATCTTTCTGCTAGTGTGAGGAGCTGTTCCCACTGATGTGCAATGTCTCAGGGCTTAGCCCTGCCCCATCCATCAAGGTTGAGAGACTTTCTAGAACTGCAGATAAAACACTATTCACTATTCCTCCCTTGACCTCAACAGTCCTATCTTTTATAGAAGACTCTTGGAGCAAAGAAATAGTGGGAAAAAAAAGGGAAAAAAAAAAAAAAGATCTTTTTACGTCTCCTTTATGTTGAGGGTTTGAACTTGCCAAAGCTTTCTTCTTCTCCAAAGGGACTTCAAACTGGGGTCTCTCTGCGTCTCATCTCTCCTTTCCCAAACTGAGCACTGTGGTACTCTGGCTATAAAAAGACCTCAAAACAGTCCAAAAAAGATCTATCGTGACTGCTCCTAACAGACTGCAGTTTTATGAGCAGCTTAACTGGATCCAGGTCTCCACCCATCTGCTCCCAGCTATGTCTTCTTGTCTTCTGGTGTTTCATCTTTACCTTTTACAGGGTTGGTTTTTAGGCATCTTGTATTGTTTTTTTCCTTTCTAGTATCAGGAACTGAGTGGAGGAGAGAGGTAAGAGCAGCTCTTTGGACACCAGTCCAGATTTAGCTTGGTTAAGTGGATTATGAATAATTTTCATGAATGGGAAGATTAAGGTTTTCATGGTTGTTAGAACTTTTAAGTTACTTACTTAGAATACAAGAATACCTAGATGTTACCAAATTTTCTTTGCCATCTGTTGGCTGAGATCATCAGCTATTTTAGGATCTGAAAGTCTCTTCCATTCTAACCTGCTGAGTACTTTGCTAAGGTTAAATGAGATATTTCCTTTCAGACCATCACACCACTAAAGGAGAGATGCTATTCCTGTTGCTTTAATGGGAAAATAATTTCTCTAAGGAAGAGAGAGGACCAGAAAGCCACACTCAGAGAAATAACAGTAGTAATAACATTTTTCATTAAATTATTTTTCTTAATATTAAAATGTTTATCAACCACTGTCCATTGAAAACAATGAAAATATTGCAAATGCAGATTTGAAGCTGAGGCCAGATTATGAGTTATTTTGATATGATTTTGATTTTAACTGTTAGATACTTGTGGAATGTGGTTGCTCACTCAGCTCACATGCTTTTGTGTTTGTGCCCTGGCTTTTATGATGTTCCTTTGGGAAATCAGTATTTTAGATCCCTCTTGTTGTGAATAAATTTTTGCATGGAATTCCATTTATCAAATCTATCAAAACCAAATAAAAGGCACCAACTACATTTGAAGAATTTATTATTTAAGAAAACGTTCACACACATCTTTTTTTCATTATTTTCCCAGGCATAAGTCTTGACTAATATAAAACATTGAGTCTGATTATGTTCTACAGGATATAAGCTTCATCTCTTCCTGAAATAGCATTAAACTCCTCAACCATTAACCATTCCTTTTAGAAATAAATGTTAATGAAAAGCAAATAAACGCAACTATGTATTATGCATATTATTTTACGTGTATTTTACAGAGTTCGTTTAGTCGAAAGAGGATCTCCACATAGTTTGCCTCTCATGGAGTCTGGAAAAGTAAGTACTGCAAGAGGATTTACATGTACCTTTTATAGTAAATGTTTTCACTAAATATCCATTTCTGTTCATTTTTGCATAAAAGTAGTGCTGGGGAAGGCGTTATCAGCTGTGCAGATTGATGTCCTTCCTTTACTGTTGAGGTTACAGCACAACAGTGGTAACTTTTGCGTTACTGCCCTCTCAGAAGCTGTACCTCCCTCTTTTGTGTAAAAATCATTTCCTTCTTTTATGCAAAAAGAAGGTATTTCATCCACTGCATCTCACTCTTGAAACAGCCAGCAAATGTGATACTGGTGCAGGCAGTTCTCTCAAGGTAGACCTACCTCCACTAAGAACTGGTTAGAGATGACCAACACTGAACTCATGGGCTACTGATCACTTGCAGAGGTGACATCGCTGTGGGGACAGGTGAGGACACAGGACCAGCTCACAGAGATGGGGTGCTGCTCTCAGCTCTGCCTCTGGCTGCAGTGTCTGGCCATGTGCTGGTGACCGAGGTCTACAGCTAAGTGTGCTCTGCCTTTGGGAGGAAGAAAACATGCCATCGGTGCTGCACTGAGCCCCTGAGGCACTCCCTGCTCATCGATGGCTCTTGATGCTGTGGATGCTCATCTAAAGCTTTCTGTCCATAGCTCTGCAAACATTAGTAGTCAGAGGATGCTTCCTTTTCTATTTTAAGGTTTTAACATCTATCTCTGCAGTGGTTAAACATCACTTACATGAGATCATCTCATCATCCTGAAGAGTTTGCATAATTCCTCTGGCTTCTTTTTTCAGGCCAAAGGTTCATGTGGGTAGCACTGGGGGGTTTGTCTGTCCTAATGTGTACTCTCAGAGCAACTGGGGCCATTTGGTAGGATTTTTGTATTGTAGATGAACGTTTGGTGGACGACTTTCACAAAGAGAAGTTTTGTCGCACTTCCCAGATATCTCAGAATTTATTATATCTATGGATTATTTTAGTTTTTTATGTTATAAGTCTACTTTAACTTTTTAAGGATTTCTTCTAGTTTTTAATGAAGGTTCTTTGGGGACAAAGAGTCAGAATATGATTGCATAAGCCAGTACCTGCTTTCTTACTACCTCATGTTTTCTTTCAATAGATCCTGCCAGGAGTACGTATCATTATTGCTAATCCAGAAACAAAGGGACCCTTAGGAGATTCTCATCTTGGTGAGGTGAGTCATGAGAACTTGAACTTTGTATGCTCTGAACTAAATTGCAGAGGTAAAGCTATTGTCATGCATGCTAATGATTTCCTATAATACATCTTATCAAATGCCCAGTTAAGAAAATAGTGAATTCTACTGATCTTTATAGTATATAAAGTGTGGAGCACAATATTTATATCATTATTAAAATTGCTAGTAACATACTTGCTAAATGCTAATAATAGCTTAAGTTAAAAGAAATGAAAAAATCTGCATTTGCTAACTGTATTTTATACTTGGTGCTTTGCTAATTCTGATGGAAACTTACATGAAAAGTAAGTTTATTGATTAGTCTAATTTCAGCTAGATGGTTTTCTAGTGCTATTCTCTATAATCATTGTGCTTCATTGCACTGAAGTACTCACATTAACTGAGTTTAGCAAGGCTATATGTTTTTCAAATTTATTTTATTTTTCTACAGTGAGGAAAAAAAATGTTGTTTTCGAGCAGTTAAAAATCTAGTTAACAAAATGAAGAATGTGTTTAGTCATAATTAAAACTACAATCTAATTTGAATGTTTCTGTAAGATTTCATTAATTTGAAATAGTAAAAATTTCCATGGTGCCTTGAGTTCGATGAAATGAACCTTTCCCTGTAGGTCCCTGGGTTCCACCTTTTAAAATAATCTGTCTATCTGGTGTTCATGGAGGATGCTCTGCCGGAGTAAATACACTGAACGAGGAGGGGGGAACTATAGGAAGAGCACTGTGGTCTATAGGCATTTATAGTATTTTCTAGCTATAATTAAAAGTATTTGCATCAAGAATTTTCAATACTGCTTCATTCTCAAAAGCTACTTTAATTAATACCAGTATAATTGCTTTTAACTTAGATATGGGTTCACAGCACTCACAACGCCAGTGGGTATTTTACCATCTATGGAGATGAATCTTTGCAATCAGATCATTTTAATTCGAGACTCAGCTTTGGAGACACACAGACTATTTGGGCTAGAACTGGCTATCTCGGGTTCCTGAGAAGAACAGAACTCACAGATGCAAATGGAGGTAAGAGCTTTCCCATCATCCAGGTCTGTGCAAATAATCTGGATTATTTTGAGGCTGACACCACATCTCTGCACCTGCGGTACCTGACAAGTTCAATCTGTGAAACCTGTAGAACTGCAAAAAAGCCTTAGTTAAAATAATCAGAAAATAAAAGAGAGGGTGAGATTTCCCTGCTTAAACAGTTGCTTTTCCTTTGCTCCCCCTCAGGTGCTATAAATCCCCTCCACCAATGACATTTTGGCACTGTTAATGTGTCCAGTGCTTCAACTTGAAAAATATGAAAGGCAGCTGAAACTGCCATCATTTGCTCTGGCAGTTGTGTCCGCAGGAATGCATTTGCGCAGGTAGAAAAAGCCTGGTGGGAGTCTGAGCCCTGTCCCTCCTGTGACCACCACCTCCTCTCATAATTCCTCTGTCATAAACCTATTCACAGAAGGTGTCCATTTCTCAGATTTTCCTGTCTTTAAACCTGCGGGGCTGGTTACTGAAATGTAACACAAGCAGTAGCCTGCAGGAGAAGCTGTGGGGTGTGGGGGTTTCTGTCAGGAAGGTGCAGTATTTTCTTACTTGTTTTAATGAGATTCCTTGTCTTTTGTACTCATGTAAGTGAACCAGCACTGCCAGGTACACCAAGTCTGCGCTTGGGAAAATATTACTTTCCCATAATTTTTGGGAAGCACAAGGCACGAGCAGAGGTGGCTGGGCTGACCAGTTGAGGCTGTTGGCCAAGTAGGGTTCCTAGCCATACTGTTAGGATGAAATCTGTCCTTTCTCTTTCAAAAAAACAGAGAGAAACAAGGACCCTATTGTCTATTTAGAGCACCTTAAAAAAAGAATGAGTCTGTTCTACATTCACCTGGGAGAAAAACAGGAATTTATGCCACTGTCTTTGAATAAAAATTTCCACCTTTGTCTTCTTCCAATGGGAATAGTATTTCTGCCTTCCTTCCTTTCTTCTGTTTTTTGCTCTTCATTGCACCTCAGTAATGGAAAATGCTCATTAGTTCTGAAATCACATTGGCGTTTCAGAAATTTAAGGATAACTTATCTTATACTTATTTAACTTATTTCTTAATGTGAACATTTTTGTAATTTAATGTACTGAAGAATAGAATCATTGACTTTTTTTTTCCTTTACAACCAGAACGCCATGATGCACTTTATGTTGTGGGTGCATTAGATGAAGCCATGGAATTACGAGGGATGAGGTACCATCCGATCGATATTGAAACCTCTGTAATTAGAGCACACAAGAGCATCACAGAATGGTAAGGATTATATAACACCAGGGCCCTTACAAAAAGCTGAAATATCTATAACATCTGGGTTTTTTCCTTGGATATTGCAATTGATCCAGGAAATAGCCTGTCGGGATGGTCACAGGATTTATAACCCAGCTGCAAATGTATCCTTCGGATGGAAACCTTTCACAAACAGATTTAATCAGAAAGGACTGTTTTCTGCTAAGTTCATTCAGTATGTTTCTTTTTTTTGTTTTTGGGGGGTTTTTTGTGGTTTTAAATACAAGTGAAGGGATAAACTTTTAATTGGAGAGAGACAAACAGATCTCAGGTAGGTCAATAGCTGTTTCTTGGAGTTTGAGATGTACATTCCAAGCAGGAAAAGCAAACTGATAAGAATTGAAACCTTAGGAGTGTTGTTACTAAAAGGAGTAAGCAAGTGAACATTTCAAATAAATGAACACACTAATAAACTTTATTAGTGAACACACTGTTATTTTTGAATTGGTTATTAATAAATGCAGCAGTGATCAAATCAAGGTCGCAATGGAAATTGAAGCAGTAAATCAATGAGTTAATAATGATGTTGTCTTAATCAATGTATCATCCTCGGATGTACACAGAATGTAATCATTTTTCGAGGCTAACATGAGAACAAATTGCTTTTCATTATTCTTGCATCAGGAGACTGAGTCAGGTAGTTGTTTTGTTTTGACACAACCTCAGCTCAGTTATTCACCTTTCAACCAAAGTGAACCTGTCACAACAGCCACAGCAATTTAGTGAATATAAGACGTGACTCTCACTTTTCTTTTCAATTCTGGCTGCAGGGGTATGGCCTATAGCAGGAAGCTTAATAATGAATGAAGCACAGCAACTGAACTGGTTTCTTCAGTAAAACACTTTGTTTTTTTCTTAGAAGTCTGTTAAAATTAATGCAGTTAGTTGCTTGGCTGACTGTTACTGAGATTTTGCCTTATTGCTTCCTCCCTAGAGCATCATCAGTGGTGGTTCAGTCATGTGCCAGCCACCCATTTCACAGGGAGCCAGATTCCATGCCCTTATATAGACCAGTGTGAACACTTTAAGAATGTCATTAAATTGCCCTTGAAAATGCATCAGATCAGTATCAGCAGTGGATGGAAAGTTTTCAGATCAAGCTGTTTAAGGACTGCCTTATTATAAGATGGCCACAGATTCATAAATTGATGTGTTCAGCGGTAATTATTTGTCAGAGGTTTGCATCCTCTCAAATTATGAACTCATGGGCAGTGAATAAAGTAGCCATATCACACTGCAGAAATGTCATTGTGGGTTTCAGTACCCAAAAATGCTTAAATTATGTTCCTGTTTTCACGAGTGGTGAGAGTACTTTCATGGTCGTTTTTGTTCCACAATCACAGAAATCCTGAGCGGGATAGTGGCAACTAAAAAAGGGCTGGGGGTAACCTGGTATGACCAGAGAAAAGGCCTCTGAATTTCTGCAAGGATGTAGAAGTACATGCAAATAATTCTCAGTGCCTTAACTTTTCCCAGTAGCTGAGTGGTAACGTACAAGGCACATGAGCAAGAATTCAGAAAGCGTTCTGTACTATTGCTCCCCTTTGCCCAAAGATCAATATTTAAAGTTTTCAGGGTTGTTTTTTTCCTCATAAAGAGAGATTGCTGATGAGTTAGATGTGTTTCTGATGAGATCCCTGCCAAAAAGGGACACACAATAGTTCAGAGTGACAACATCTGGTCTTCTCACAGTTCCCAGCCTCTTCCTAACCAATGCTCTGCCTAACAGCTCTCTCAAACCAACATCATGGGATTTTCGTTCATAGTCCTTGTCCCGACTGTCCTTGACTTTTCTCATATAACTTCTCTTTCACCTTCTCTTAGAGACCCTTCTCTTGTCTTTGTGAAACATCCCTTGACAAAATAACAACCAGCTAAATCTTTCTTTTTATATATAATTTGTATATACCTTTTTGTGGACAGGGACACTGAGTCTCTCTTCTTGTTAAAGGCCGTTGTTGTTTTGGTTACAATGACCCATTAAGGATTTAACTGCATCAATTCCTGTAGCAAACAAAGGGTACTGGGTATGTCCAGTTGATAGATTGTAAAAACAGCCTCCAAGAAACACATGCTCATTTTGTAACATTTGACACTGTTGAGGAAAGTGGTAACTTGTTGACTGACATGTCATCCTGCTGGGCAACTTCTGTCATTGAAGATCAGATCTGAAAGGTCATTTAAAATTATTCTTTTCTCTTAAAAAAATTTAGCACAAAATCAACAGTCTCTGGGCCTCCTGTGTCTCAATATGTAACAAGCAGAAGAGTGGCACAGTCCATTTTTATTGTGATTTACACCTACACCAGGCATTTTTGAAAGTGTTTTTAATTCCACAAAATATCTTGAAAAATAATGGGTGTGTTTTAATTAAGTCACATTGTTGACTCAGTTAAACATCAAAGCCTTAAAAGATAAATAAAACAGAGCTTCCTGGAATTTGCTAAGAAGTGGTTTTCTCCCTCTGCGTAATGACAAATAGGTAAAGCTACACAAGGTATTTGGAGAAGGAAACAATTAGGAGCTTCTTTCTCTGGAGATGTTTCAACAACTTCCTTGTTTTTCCTGAAGCATTTGATGACATGGAACCAGTAGGAGGGGCCATTCCCAGCTCAGTTCATTATTTTGCATCTTTTGGGTGTGACTCCACAATTTCTTCAGGAAGGGTAGCCTTCTTGGGTCCCTAGTTTTTTGGTTTGATTTTTCTGAATTCATCAAGGCTAGAAAGTTAATGTATTCATAAGTGATGCATGCTGGCCTATGTATCTTCATCTTAACTGGTGAGAACATAAAAAGCAATATTTCCTTTTACTTACAGTGGTCACCAGTGACTTAGAAACATGACATATGAAATGAGTTTTAAATTAAATTGAAACCCTCTTGAAAGTGTCAGTGGCGCAGGGACTTAATAGAAACTTCATGAAGGTTTTGGAAATCAGTCTCCTGAATTCAGACAAACTAACTTCTTCTAAGCCATGTTTTAGGGACCTGCTCCTTAATCTTGCTATTAATTGCTTTCTGAAGTAACAAGGTAGGAGTACATGGTTCCAAACGCTATCTTATATTTTAATAAATCCTCCCCAGGCTTTTTTATTAAAATATATACAGTACTAATTTAGATGTTTGTACAGCAATCCATAAAAACTCCAGGACCTCTCTGGAGATGGTAACCTGTGCAGATTGATACTTTGCTTTGTTAACATGCAGCATCAATCAAAACTTACTAGAATGTCTGTGAAAACATAATTACAAATGAAAATTTATTTCACAGCAGTAATAAGTCAAAAGAGCCCTGTTCAGACTTGCTTTGGCTGCTCATTAGTTTTCCAGATCAATAACCACATAAGAATTCAATCAAATACTACTTTGGCAGGATCTGAAAATTAATTTTTTTTTTTAAGAGTAAGTACTTTTCTCCTAAAATCCATTCTGTCAAGCACCAACATAGAGCACATTTTCATAGCTAACTTTTGGGCAAAGTAAGATATGTTTCCACAGTACAGGGATATTCATAATTGTCTCAGTAGACTAAAACAATGCATTTCTGTCTCAATCAAGCATTGACCTTAGGGCAAGTAGCTCTTTTTGAAGGTGGCTTATATACATAGTATATTCTAAATTTCAGATCCTTATGCTCAAGACAGTTCTGGGAACTTATCCCCTGATTTTATAAGGTAAAGGAGAGTAAAGTACAGGGCTTGATGTATGACTTACATGTGTAGAATATTATTATTTATTCTGTGAAATAAGTTAGAGAAAGAAATAACCATTGTCTGTGTCTTAAACACCTGCAAGGAAGAATAAGATTGCTCTTTGTGGCTGAGCTGTGCTGACCTCCTGTGAGATGTCAGAGGCTTTGGAGACCTTGGAGATATGGGGAGGAAGATGGAGGGAAGCATATACCAGACTTTGATACCCTCCCAACCTCCATGTTTGGAAGGATAAATTCATTATCTTTATCCAGAAAAGGTGGCAGGTAGCAGA
Source organism: Lepidothrix coronata (assembly GCF_001604755.1). Taxonomy (NCBI): domain Eukaryota; kingdom Metazoa; phylum Chordata; class Aves; order Passeriformes; family Pipridae; genus Lepidothrix; species Lepidothrix coronata. The sequence goes on along the minus strand of NW_016690254.1, from coordinate 2,324,636 downwards.
ACCCAAAATTTACCTGCTTCAGCTCAAGGGCTTAACCAAAATTTTGGAGTCTTACAAAGTTCTTTTAGCAAAGAGGAGATACTGGTGATAGTGGTGTTCCCTTGACCATCTCAACTGTTAATCAGGAATGTAAAAACTCCTGTCCCCTTAAACGCAACAGAAAGAAAACAGCCAAAATAAAACAGATGGAGACACAGCTTATTTCTGTGGAAACCAATTGGTCCAGAAGAATTGCAGCTTTTTTGTGCTGAGCTCTGACCTGCCTGGACAGCAGCCAGCCCAGTCCAGAAGGCACGTAGCCGTGTTTGCTGAGGACAGTGCAAGGAGGATGCTCCTGCCCTGGCCACCGGGGACCCATGTGCTGCCTGCACTGTGCCATGTACCTTCCCAGGGCTCCACACCCCTTCACCAGGCAGGTTTTATCCCACAAAACTTTCAGCTCAGACTGTTCTCCTGCTGTTCTTTTTGGTCCCTTCTCTTTTAACCTCTTTGGCTTTTCTGGGCTGCTGTTCAAAAAACCCCAGAGAAGACACCTCCACACACACACATCACTCTGTGAACAAAGCAGAACTGGGGCAGTTCTCTGGCTTCAGAGGGAACTGCACATTGTCTTTCTACCTCCTTACATAGCCAGCAAGTCTCTGTAAAGTTTAGCCCAAAACTTAATATTGCAGCAATATGAAAGTGAGAGCTCATGGGGCTGTTCTCTCTTGCTGCTTACACTTTGTACTGAGCCCACAGAAGGAGCCCAAGGAATCCAAACAAAAGGTAACCAAGGTGCAAGGAAAAGGATAAAAATGAAATGGATAAAAAAAGTCCACCACTAATATTATTTTTTTCTTTCATTCCAGTGCGGTGTTTACCTGGACAAATTTATTAGTCGTTGTAGTTGAGCTGGATGGATCAGAGCAAGAAGCTTTGGACCTGGTTCCTTTGGTCACCAACGTGGTGCTGGAGGAACACTATCTGATTGTAGGGGTGGTGGTGGTTGTGGACATTGGTGTAATTCCTATCAACTCCCGTGGAGAGAAACAACGTATGCACCTACGAGATGGATTTTTGGCAGACCAGCTAGATCCCATCTATGTGGCCTACAACATGTAGTCTTGTACCTTAAAGCTTCCATGGACTTTACTATAGATGTATAAAATTTTTTTGTGTCCACTAAAAAAGTGTGCAGATAAGATGCTGACACTCATCAGAATGGAACTGTTTCTATAACGACTTTTCAAAGCAGTCACGATTGGCAGGAAATAAAATGTGAAATGTTTTCTTTTACCACTAAATTTTAGAAAAGAAGGACTATGGGGTAAGGCCCTTCAGTGTGTTGGAAAAGCCCATTTTAAACTTTTTTTTTTTTTTTGCTTATTGGACAATACTGCTTTTTGAGTAAATGTGGCTTTGTATTTTACATTAAGTAAGCTGAAGTAGATTTTTTTTTTTATTCTGCCCTCCAAATGGATTCTTTTAAAACAATTTGCATACTAATACAAATAATTGTTTCCTTCATTTGTTTTACTATGTCATAAAAAACTGATGAATACAGATCTGTTACTAACTGAAGCCATTTTAGATCCCACATCTTAGGAAACTATGTAGTGGTACGAGGAGAATACCCAAAGTAGCACCTTTCAATTAGAAATCTTGCAGCTTTCTGTCAGAGATGCTGAAAGCCCAAAGGCCAAAGAGCCTTTGCTGTTAGCATTAGAATGGAAGAAATTTATAAATAAGGTGTATTTCGGCAATGAGCTTGCAAATATCTTTGTACTAAACTAAAAAGATAAAATAAGTTAACTACTTCTTCTGTAATTATGTACAAAACGTTTAATTTATTTTGATCTCTTTAGAAGTATAAAAGAGAAAAAACATTCAAGAATATTAAACTCTTGAAATGTTTGCTAATATAAAAACAAAGTGTTGTATTATCTTGAGTGGATAGTATCACATCAAATATATATATATGAAATATAAATTCACTAATGACAAAAGATTTTAAAGTTTAAAATGCAGTACTTGTCACTTGCATGGTGTCTCCCACTGTAGATAATCAAATGTTACTCACAAATTTTTTGGAAAAAAAAAAGCAATCCTGGATTGCTAAGTATCCCTGTCAAAAAGAATCCTCTAGATACCAGCAAGTGGAATTATTGCTGCCTTTAAGGCAGTGAATGAATTTTAAGACTAAAAATGCACTACAATAATTTTCTTTTCTTTGCCATGGAGGCAACAATAAATATTTGTGCTGGCATGTGCATACACTTGTTAGACTTAGAAAAGGCAGGTTGAGGAATAGCACTGTTGTCTAGCTGCAGAACTTTGTTGCACAATTTTTTTCATTGTTTTAGTTGGTGTTTTTATTGCTATAAGAAAAAATTTCGGGGTTATTTGCACAGAGTTATCAATTTGCCTCTCAGCTAGGACACATAGCTCGGTGGCCAACGCATCCAGTTTACATTTACAGGAAACGATTGTTTCGATGGTCTTTAATTTATTCCTTAACAGAGAGGAGCATACAGTCACTACAACCGACCTGGCACGAATCGTGCATCTGCTAACTAGTCCCTAAACACATTAAAACATCAGAGGAACCGATCTGCCTGTTTAAAGAACGGAGGAGTCCCGTGGTCTCCAGCCTGAGGCCGTCACGGGAGAAGAGTAGGAAAACATGCATCACAGCTGCCTTCATTTTACTACCTTTGGATAAAAGAGAGGTTTGATTCCCCAGTTCTGTTGTCTTCCCTGCGCCCCGTGCCCCGTTTTTTAAAACCTCCCCTTCCTTCATGTGGTTGTAACTGAATTGACCTGTTTGTGATCAAGAGTGGGATTTACCAGCTGCAGTCCAAGAATGCTTTTCTTATTGTCCCAAATGACGTTCATGTGCTGGCTCTCATTACCGGATATGCATGACTAAGATTGTTGCAGGGCAAATGTAATCATGTTTATATCACGTTTAAGGGAGTCTCAATGCTGGTTGTTAAAAATCTTTTTAAGAGGTAGGGACGTTTTAGTCTGCATGTACAGTACAGAGCATCTCACCACGTCAGACGCGTTTTCTTTCAGACCATCTTTTCCGCCCTCACTGTCCTGTGAATAGCCCTATTCATGCTCTGCAGACCAATCCCATACTTTGTCAAATTCATTTTCTGCTCCCTAAAAAGAATAAAATCTGTTCCTAATGGCAAGTTGTTGTAAGGTTTCAGACGAGATGTTGATTGATTACAAACATAATTGCAGTGTGTGAACTAACTTGTGAAGTCCTGCTATCACTGATCTCAGTACTGCAAAACAAATCTTGCTGTCGTTCAAAGCATCACTTTAACCTTCATGAAGTCAACTTTGCATTTGTAGAGAATAAAAGAACTGCAATGCAGTTGTGAAACGCAGTTAATAACAGCTCTCTTCTGCAACCTGTCATCTGTGGTTGTTAAATCCTGAGTTAAGAGAAATGATAAACTGAGTTTCTGGTTTTGTTGTGCAAGCAAAAGGAAGGAAACATTTAAGCACCATCAGACTGAGCAATAAAGAAGGATTGTTCTGTATTAGAAACTGTACTGTAGATAAACCATTCATGAGAATGTATAAAATGTTTGTCTTGTGACCTTGTGCTTTTGGAGTCAGACAAAACCATGTAATCAACTCGATGCACATGCACAAAAAGAGAGGGTACACAATGAACATTTAAACACAAAACTAATCAAACAGGAGCAGATTCCTCATGGTGCTTGTTTATTATATATATTTAATCCTGCTTGACACTTTACCCAAGGGAAGACTGTCCCTTTTATCAGTTGAATGTTAGCAGCGTTATTTCATAGAGTGTGGTGACTGGTTAGAGAAATTCATGTAACTCAGCCAATCACAGATTCAAACAAAAATTTTTATGTGCAAAGGACAGCAACCTTCTTGTATGTTAAACCACCAGTACGCTTTGTACATCTGTGATAACGCCTGTTTTATATTCAAATGAACAAATAAAAGCTTTTATTTTTGTTGCTCTGAAAATATCAGTTTCTTAATTAGTCATCTAAAATGGAGCTTCCAAGAGCTGCGGATGCTCAGTGGAGGAACATGGAGAGCTATACTGTAATTTTATTTTGTTTACCTCTCTTGTTGCATAATTTATTAGTACAAATCATTATACTTTTAACAATGTTTAAATACCGGTGTGGGCATTTATTGCTGAAAGACTTTCATATGGCAACAAATGTTTTTTGTGAAATGTTTTTTTAATTCTTTTTAATATATTCAAATATACTGTTCACATTTTTGCTGAAAGTGTAAAGATTATTGTAAGCTTGGTAACATTTTGTGAGAAGCAATAACAAGCATTAGTACTGTAAAACTCCTCAAATTTGTCACTTATCACTTTTGTTGCAAGGTCTTTCTACTAATGTGCTGCTAATAAGTGCCTAAGTAAGTTGCTGATCCAGGTGTTACAGCTCTGCTGGAGCTTTCTGCCAGTGGAAATATATGGGTTACTGCTTGGTCACACACATGGGGGGCTAGAACCTCCCTACCGATTCAGAAGCCTGGGGCGACCAGATGATACCTCTTGGAAATGTGATCTGCCTGTTTCCATTGGCCTTTTCCAAAAATACCTTGGTTTCAGAGCTGGCTCTCAGCCACTGAGTAGCAGCGTCCCCAGAGAAGAGGTTTGGCCCCAGCTCTGATTTTTCAAATGTTATTTCAAAGGGTGCAATTCTGAGTCCTCCTGTATTTGGAGGCCTGTCTGAGAATTTCAGGGTATAAAATCCCATTTCTGATGGCTCAGATTTCAGGTTGCTCATCACAAGAGGCAAGTACACGTTTGTGGACCCACAATTTGCCTGAGCAGAGAGTGCAACCCAAAAATTGTGGGAAGGAGAGAGCAAGTTAGGGATGGAAGAATGAAGAAGAGCAAGTTAGGGATGGAAGAATGAAGAGGATGGCAGAACAGCAAGTAGTTCCTGATTCAATTTTACTAATCATTTCATAAAAAAAAAAGGTTTTGATGTTTTATGTCAATGGGATTAGGGTTTCTAAAAGGTCAAAATATTTCAAGTCCACATTTTAAAAATAGTTTTGGCAAACAGTGTAGCTGTAACACTGAAAAGCTGGTTGGGAATCTCAAAAAAAAAAAAAACACCTGAAGGGTTAGAAGAATCATGCACAATAAGAACAGTATAATTTATTCATTATAAGGTAAGAACTGGGAAAAAAAAAAAGCTTGATAAAAGACCATACAGATTTCCTTTTCTGTTTTTCAACACAGAAATTTGCTTTATTCACCATTATTGTCAAGGCAGGGAGGGAAGGTCATGCACAGGGATCAACAACAAATTCTCACCAGTCACCTTATGAGCAAAGACAGAGGAGAGCTGAGTTTGGGGGAGCTTTGAACTTCCTCCAACACATCTCTCAGTCAGCCCACTCAGTCACAGAACACTCTCTGTAGCCTTGGAGATGCAAATCCCAGCTGTGGCTCCTCTGTGGGCATGCAGGTGGCTTGGGGGTCTGGGCTGGGCACTGCCATGGGCCACAACTGGGTGGGCAATGTGGGGACAGGTAAAGCCTGCAAAAATCATCTCAAAGGGGGGGACCCCACTGTCCCCAGGGTAAGAGCCAGTCCTGATTTTGAGTTTTTTGCTTCTTTGTTTTATTAGAGAAACTTTTTCCTTTAAAACTGAGATTTGAAGAGAAAAAAAGTAAATATATTCTTCATTCTGAAAGTAAAAATTAATCATTTTGGTTGGGGATAAAATATGAAAGTTCAACCTGAGTTATTTTTTGATATCTGGATTGCTTAATTTGGCAGCCCACCTTTCCAAAAGCTCTCACTCAACTTACCATGATTTAGGATTCTCCTTTTCATATTTTTTTCAGTTCTCTTTTGAGGGGTATCACCTTAAAACTGGTCCAAAAAACTGGTCCAAAAACCGTCTCAAGCGTTGCCCTATTTGTGCTGCACCTCACTGAGGTCAGCATCTTTGAAACAGCAGCTCCACTTTCTTATGCAGCAGACCAGCAGCAGCCCATCTCTGCAAGCTCTGGCACATATCCTGACTGGGCATTTTAGATCAACCTCAGGTTCACTAAGCAGGTCATGCTGCATCATGCCAGTCCAAGTCAGTACCAGGAGTGCTCTTTTTTTTGATCTGCATAAACAAGATTTCCCCAAAGCCAAGACACTGTTATACTCTCTTATGAGGAGGAAAAAAAAAACAACCAACAAACAAAACCAAAGTCTTTTCCCCAGGGATCCCACAACACATCTAAATAATAATTTTTAAAAATTATTACAAAATATTCTACAGTGATGGCCAGTTAATGGGCGGATTCTAGAGGCACAAAGCTGATCTTGTTTTAATTTCATGCTGTGGTAGATTGATGCTCTGTCACATGGAGGGGAACGAAGGTGGTGGAAGCTCTACAACAGGGAATGGCTTCCAAGTGTGACTGGCAGCATGTGGAAAAGGTTCAGAGATGCCAGGAGAGTCACCTAGAGAAGAGCTGTACTGAGCCACCAGTGAAGCCACCAGGCTGAAGACACCAGTGGAGAAAGGCATAAACAAAGGGCAGGTTTAGGAAAAGCAGTTGGTATAGAAGGGCAAGAAGACCAGGAAAGAGAAGACTTTGCATAAGGGACTAGCAGTTGAGACTATCGAACCCTGTAGCATCGGGCACCTGATTTTAGGGGCCTGCATTTTAATTTTCTCACTTAGGTGAATGCATTTCAAATCTGGAAGCTCCAGATGCTGAGACACACAGCCTTGCTACTCTTAGCCCCGGAATTAGTCTGGAGGTTTGGATGAACTACCCTTGATGAATTCAGCCAAGGGCTTTAGGATAAGACCCAAGAGAGGAAATGTATGGAGGTAGGAGGACAGACGGGCGTGACAACAACAGAGTTTATCCCAATCCGAATAGTTCAGAAAACTAAAAAAACAACCAGGTCTGTATCAGGGAGAAGGCAGGACTGAAGCAGTGAAGTCCTGGGAGAAGATGAGGGTAAAAAAAGGAGCTGCAGGAAAAAAAAATAAATGTTTCCATGAAGCCAGGTCAGGAGGGGAGGGTGGCACAGGCAGTATTCTCAGAGCAGAGGAAGACAAGAATTTGAGCCAACAACTGCCCAAAGGATATTAGTGGCTGAGGAGGTACAAAGGAATTAAACTTTCCCTTGCAGACACGTGCTCATGAGCATTTCTAGGATGCCTCTCCCAAACATTTGGGTACTTTCCTGAAATCCACAGAAGGATTTGTTTTGCGTGCCCTCCTGTCTCCCCACGGCATGTAACTGTGGTCTGGGGTGAGGATACACACCCGAGTGCATTTGCCTGGTCACTGCCCTACACATCCCTGTGTGGCTCTGCTGCAGCCACAGCAGCTCAGCCTGGGTTGGCTACTGCATGAGGCAGGGATGGGGATGCACAGCCTGAAAATGCCTGTGTGCTGCAGAGGCAGGCACTGGGCATCCCTCATGGAAACCCACAGCCCACCCTGCCAGTCCAGCAAAAACTGAATGGAGAGTGTTTAAGTTCTTCCCTTCCCTTCTCTTACAGCTCTTTGGTTAGCAAAGAGAAAGAAAAAAGCAAATGAAGTGTGGTCTCAGGTATAATTATTTTCCTTCAAAGGATGGAATTAGTTTTTCATCTTGTAGCACAGCTTTTTAACAGAACGAGAGCCTTTTAACTGCTGTTTAAAGCCATAATAAAATGACTATTAGAGATCACTCAATTGTGAAAATCTTCTAACAAAACCCAGATTTTCTTAAATGAAAACTTTCATTGAAAGGCTCCTATTTCCAGTGGCTCACCTAACAGGGCAGTAGCCTCGCTGCCCAAATGATGCCACTGCATTTTGCTGTGCCTGCATGCAAGCACGTGCACTGCCATTGCACTTTACTTACAACTACCAGCACCACTTATTTCTCCAGCACAATAAAGCCAGAGACAAAGTCAGGATGCAACCTGTCAGTCCGGGACATGGCATAACCAGTTTTGATTTGGAAATGCTGAGCCACAGGAAAAATAATAATTAGAGGACATGTTGAGAACACTTGCTCAGTGTAGACCTGCACTTCAAGTTATACCCTTAAAAGAAAACCCCGAGTCCACATTTGACTTTGATTTTGGGTATGGATTGACTCTGTGTCAAAGGGATAGAGCATCAAAGGGAGAGCATTTTCATTATGGTCCTTAAAGAGCAGCAGGAGTTGCATGGCTTCCTCAATGTGCCTGTATGGTTTCCATTAGGAATTACACAGGCATCTCATGGTGGCTTCTGAAGTTCAGCACAATCAGTCCTGCTCAGTTCACAGGGGAAATGAGGCTGGAGGAGCACCCAATCCCAGAGTGCCCTGTGGGGGATGAGTGAGGCAACGAGCCCCACTTCATGCCACCAATGGAGTCTCACATGATCTTTGAGATTGGAGGGATGCAGTCGTGTGATGAACTTCAGTTCCATAAATAGTAGGAAATTTGGCCAAAATTACCTTTGGGGCAGTGTTTGCTCCACGAAAAGCCTTCCAAGAACTTCCCCCACGCTTTCTGAGTGCCTTTGCACAGCATTCCTGCTCTGAACACAGGATCAAGCAACTGAACTGTGGATTAAAATGGTGCTAAGAAAAAAAAAAGTGGAAGATAAAAGAAAGTCACAGCAAAAAATGTCCCCCCCCTACCCCAAATGCCACAGTTATTCCTTACAATCCAGTTCTGCACTTTTTTATCCAGTTAGCTCCAGTGATGTCATGTTATTAGGGATTACAGAGTGGGCCCATGCAGAAGGGGCTCAGGAATGTCCTGATAGGTTCTCTAACTCTACAGCTAAGCTACACATCCCACACAATCTCAGACCCCAGGGAATGAATTTTTAAATCAAAGCTTGGTCTTTTTTTTTTTTTTAAACAAGGGTTGTTGTGGGACAGGGGACTCCAGACATCCCTTTGCTGCACCAAAAAGGTGATGGCAGTAGCTGGGAGAGATGGAAACACTCCCTTTGCCCAGGGAGGTCCTGAGCAAGATCAGGATTAGGTGAAGAATCAGAAAATTCTGAACAAACCTGTAAATAGGTTCTGTCTCTTCAGCTGATTCAATACAGAGACTGTATCTCCAGGAGCCTTGGGCTAAAAAGAAAGGCTCTGGGCATGGGTGTCATACCAGGGGCAGAAGAACAGCAGGCTGGGCTGTGTCAGGCTACAGAGGAGCTCAGGAGGCCTCTGGGTCTTATGTTTGATCTCCCAGCTGCCCTATCCCTGCAGAGGCCCCTCCTGTGGCAGTTGATACTTATTATTGTCTGTAGCTTTCAAAGGGAGGCTCCTGCACCAGAACAAGCCTGAGGTGGCTCAGAGCTTTCTCAGCATTAGTGTGGAACCTCAGGACAGACTCAGTCACTGAGCAGGGAACAGCTGTGTGAACTGCCTCCTGTCCCCCTTCCCAGACTTCAAAAGCCAATGCCACCCCACTGACTGGAGGGAAAGCAACTCCAAGGTTTGGGGGCCTTTCTTGCAAGTGCAGCATTGCACCCATCCAAATAGAGCACAGAGAGGCAGCAGGAATGCTGCTGGTGGGAAGGGCTGAGCAGTCCTGGGCTCTGGCTCAGCATCCAGCACTGACTCCCAACAGCTTGGCCAGCATGGAGCAGCTTGGCTCACTGCCACAGCAGCCACTGGCATTGGGGAGCCCAGGGTTAAAAAGCTGCTGGCTTCAGAGTCAGTGGGAAAACAGAACAAGCAATTGCATGACTGACTTGCACATCTTGCCTTTCTTTGGGGGAAAACTAAAAGGCTTTCCAGCACTTGTGGTCTTTACAGACTTGTGAAAAGACAGGGAAAGGCTCTGTCACTCAGTCAAGTGATGTGTCAGCCAAAGAAATTCTCTCTCCAGCACATAAGCCACGCATGACAGAGTTTCTGGCTGTGCTTTTCCTGTGGGAAGGACCCAGTGTTGCTGGCAGGGCTGAGCTGCAGGGCAGGCATCAGAGGACATCCCTGCCCATGCCCTGAGGTTTGGATGCCTTGTTCTACTCCCTCCCCAGAGCTCAGCTGACCCACACGGCTCTTACATCTCCCAGCGAGGACAATGAGCGGTGTCCCAGTCAGCAGAGGCACAGAGGGGTGGCCCATGCCATGCTTCTTTCCTGGTGACAGGGGCTTCAAGAGCTGCTGTGTGCAAGGCACCAATTCCCTTTTTGATTTTAATGAGGCCATTTTTCACCTTGAAGGCTCTGCTGCAAGGGACAAAAGCACATTGCTGTGGCTGAGCATGGTACAATTGTGGCCCAGCACCGGCCCAGCACAGAGCTGGCTCCCACATGCTCTTCCCATGGGAGCATGACTAGAGGAGAGGCAGAGCTGGCACGTGGCAACAAGCAGGGCCCCCAGCCACCTGCAGTGGATGGCTGCAAAGGATACCTTTCCTGTTAACAAGTAGTTAAAAATGAAAGTGCTCTGGCTTTATTAGTAAACACTGTTTTCTGCTGCAGAAGTCCTTTTCCAAACACTAGTAAAGCATTTTGTGTAACCAGATTCACAGTGTCTTCTGATGCAGAACTCAGTTTATTTTTAGGTACTTCTCCAGGGTAAATCCTATTTCCATTGAAGCTTCACGCCAGCTTAGCTTTCACTCCAGGGAGTTAACAGTAACTGGCCGGTGGCCTTGTAAACAAACACATTGCTCTGCCTTGGCATTTCTTCTGTATTATCTTCAATTATCAGTCCCCTTCAATGTACAAATTATCTACAAAGCAGATGATGTACTTAATTTCAGCTTCTCCATTGCTGTTTGCCATTCCTAAAGGCATCTTTCTGTACTTCACTAGTGGATCCAGGGTCGTGGGGCTGGAGAAGTCCCAGGGTAAGCATGGCCATGGGGAGCAGAAGGGACAATTTAGGGTCAATTTTTTCTTGTTTCTCTTTCTTTTTCTGATTTTACAGTTTTGAACCTTTAGCAATCAACATTTCTTTTTCAGAGAGCGTTACTTGGAGTCTATCATACTTTTGAGCCTTTTGACATATGAAAATAGGTTTTAAGAAGATAAAATATGGGGTTTGGAAGGTCCAAGATAGTTGGGTTTTTTTCCTTTTACATTACCTATAAACATTGCTCACTTAAACACAAAAATACTCTACTATTCTCATAAATAGGTAGACTTTTCTACTTGCAATTGCATTTTCTTAACATGAAACAATGCAAGAAGGGCTTTTCTAGTTTTGATATGTCCCCACAATTTGATTTATGAAAGCATTTGGGAAGCCATATGCACAGATTGCATATGTACTCTCACTCAGGGAGGCTAAAATTGGCTGGGTAACTAACTACCAGTAACAAATCCCAAACATATTTCACATACTCGGCCATTTAAGATTTGGAAAGGCAAACAAGCTGTGAGCTGGGCAGCTCACTCCACCTAAAGGAAGCAGGAGGCAGAAACCACGGCTCCTTATTAAACTAAAATAATAGCCAGAGTTAAAATAATAGTAATAAAAATAAAATAATAATAATAATAATAGGAAAAGCCAACAATAAAAAGTTTAAGTCTTTAAGACCGATACTCTAGGAGCACTGTCTGCAGAGGTGAAGCTGCAGGAACTCAAGGAAACCCTCACTCACCCTAAGATCTCTGGTGGAAGGAAATTTGTAGATTTGGGGCAGTGCAAGGACATTTCTCCTGCTACACTTTTGCCAGTTGGCACTGACAGAACCCAGTGTGGGACATGTGATGGAGTATGGCAGGTCACAGATGATCCATGTTATGCAATGAAGGTGGGAAACTTGGCAGGTCCGAAGTATTTAACCTATTTGATCCCCATGCTGGCCCCACTGGTGTTACCTGAACTGGCAAATGCATGTGTGAAGGGATGTGGGGGAGCATTTCCACTAAGGATTTTTGTCACTGGAGTGCTGATGAGCAGTGCTGTGCTTGGAAGGTGACCACAGTCATCAAAAAGGGGAGATGATCTAGGAAGGGAGCTCAAGGGGGATACTGTTTATTCCTGATGCTGCATTGCTGTCTTATGTGATTCCCTGTGCTGGCTGCTGGCATTTAATCGAGTTTCATCAAGATGAATTAATAAAATCTGGCTCATGTAAGAACAGAAAAGTTTGGATAGTAAAATCATAAAAGAGACTTTGAGGGATCCTTGGGACTTATAGGTCTTTCCAAGTCTTTATTCCCATAGGGAAATTCTTAAATTACTGCAGTGAAAATAACTCCCACAGTGTCCCTCCTGCAGCCCTGAAGTCCCAGTGGCGCTTCAGGATGACCCACCCTGCCTGTGACTCGTTCTCAGATGGCCCTTTCTCTTGGGGTGGCTGTGGGATGTGCTTTATGGGCAGTAGCACCAGGATAGGCCCTCAGCTCCCTTGGGCATCTCACTGGCACCAAGTCCTGGCTTTGCAAATAGGAGAGAGACTGTGCTGCTCAGGCCTGCCTTGGCAAGAGAAACCTTGCTGCCATTCAGATGAAGCAGGATTCATACAGTCCTCTCAGTCCCCCCAGAGGAAATTACTTTGTTAATAAAATACATAACAGGCGCAGGCTCAGGGTTGGTGACTGGGTGAGGGAGGAGGCAGAGTGGGGCCACCGGTGAGAGGAAGCACAAGGAGAAGGGGGGCTGCGAGCTCCAGCCTGGCTTCTGGCAGCACAGGATCTGGCATTAAAAGCAGAACATGATGGATGTAACCCTCGGAGGCTGCCGAGAGCCACATTAAATGCTGAAGTCCTCCCATGGCCCTGCCAGCTCCCCTTGGGTCAGAAGCAAGGTTCCTGAGAGTTCAGACACAACTCCCCTGTCCACAGCCCAGGCTTCTCTAGGTGAGGAGAAATAACAATAGCAGCCTCACCCATGCCCACCCAGGGGCATGATGACAACTGGCCAAAATCAACACAGACACTTTCACTGAAGTTTTTTTTAAATACATTTATTAACCAATGTTAACACATTAAATGACTCTATATATTGCTAGTCAGAGCAGCTTACAAAATGCCAGAATGCATCATAAACTGGACAGCCACAATGAATAATTACAATGTGCATAGTGGCTAAGCTCAACACTTTAATATAGCTTTATGATTTGCAGAAAAATTATTTTTAAATCATGATTCCTAAAACAATCAATTGTAATTTTACCTAAAACTTATACAAAACCAGGCCACAATCTTTTTTTTGTTTGTTTTGTTTTTTTTCTTTAAAACACACAGTTTTCACGCTGTAGTAACTTGGAAATGTGCAACCGTGTCAACAGAGACAAAAAAGCCAAAGTAACACGAATCTTACTTTCATGCAGCTATCAGTTAAATATTACATATTCTGGAATGATTTTACACCAAAAATATTTCCACAATAACTTGCTTTCATAGGGGTGGATCGAAGTTTTGGAACTTGTAAAATAATTGAACAAGATTGATTTTTAGTTGTGAAGTGTTTTACAGTCACAACACAGAGGCGACAAAAGTTAATTACACATTTATCAGGCAATAATGTAGCTGTGGTAATACAAGTTACCATCTACTTACTATTTTTTCCAATCAACTTACCACTTAATTTCTGCAACATATTGGGCATTATTTGGCGGTATCTAGTCAATTAACTTATATCACCACTGTAAGTAAAAAAGGTCAGGATTTCAGTGGTAGTTCACAGAAGTCTTAGTAATATTTTCGTCTTTAAAATGACCCTGACAAATCCTAGAGAAAACTTTTTAAAAGGCTTTCCTCCTGATTCTTCAGCTTCCATCGTTCCATCATGTAATTGCTTTCAATAAATATCAAAGATCTAAATAAATATTTACAAATTATTCCTCTAACTTCTCAAAAAATAGCTGGATGATTAATGGGCATATGACTCAGTCTAAGACCAATCTTTGAAAGAAACTAAAATGTGGAGACACTTTAAAAGAAAAGCTATTTAAGTAAGCTTTACATCTATTTAAAAAATTGTCTCTGAACATGGATGCAATTCATATATCTATATATAAAACAAACAAAAAGAAAATAATTTTTCAACTATCGATCCATTCCTATTGGTAATGCTTCTTAATCCAGACATTCCGCAAAATACAGACTTTTTACAAATCACGGCATCTTTAATACAAGAAAATTAACATGCATTATTCTTCATTCTGAGTACAGTGATGGAGCTCATTATTAGGCAATGACCCATTACTACAAACATAACGGCTTCTGTGAAACTTAAGTGCTTTTTCTCCTTTTATTATCAAGTTATGATGGACCAGGTGACACCAGATCATAGGTGGTCAAATGACATTGGATTGGGGAGGCCGAAGGGGGCGCAATAAAGTAATTTATATGCCTCATAATTCCGAGTATGAATAAAGGTAGTTGGGTTTTTTTTGTTGTTTTTTTTTGGCTTTTCTTATTCTTGTTACAAGCACTCATGTTAGGACAAAGATGAAATGTGCAAACTTCAAAATTTAAATATTCATTTTTCTCTAAGATCCAGCTCAGTAAAAGATTACCCCAGTTCCCTGTGATTTTAAACTACAAGATCAAAGCTAATATTTTGTTATAAAAGTTATATATTGAAAAGAAATAATGAAAATAAAACACAGTTGGGAAATATTTAAGAAAAAATACGCAGGACTAGCACCTGCTGTGTCAACCCTGTTCCCTAAATTCAATCATGTACCCACTGGTATAACCAATAGATAATGCCTTTAAACAGTAAAATTAAGCTGAACAAAACCAGCTCAACAAGGTTAAGAAATAAATGTTACATCAAGGTAGTATGCTTCTTTTTTCTGAAACAGTTCTGTACTTCTTACATTCAGATCTAGTTTTTACATGTTCCTTTTGTTAAACTTGCAACATTTTTCTGTTTATAGATCTGCTGTTTTTAAAGATTAAAATCTCTGTAAAACCTAAAAATGTTTTAAAATTTGCTGAAAATGCAACAAATCCTCTAGTTTAAAATTATTTAAAGTAACCTGCTCCCACAGATGTTAAATTTATTTCGCCGACAAAATTTTGGAGGAGCATTGAACAGAAGACTGAAATTACTTGTGCAAAATTTCTTTTACGAAAAGTGTTTAAAGGCTGGTGCAAAATGGGAAGCAAATTCTAAACAATTTTGGCTTCTTGGAAACAAAAACCGCTGTGTCTGAGAATAGCAATCATCGGGGTGGTGTTCTGGGGGAGGAATAACTCTTTCATCTTTTTCTGCGGCAGGTACGTTTGTGTTCAGCATGCCAGTGCTCCTGCTGACACTTGATGGAGCAGTAGGAAGTGTTCCAGCAGCAGTGGTACATGGCCTCCTCTTCACAGTTGTAGCACTGGAGAGAACAAATGAGACAGGATTACCACCCTGGCAGGATCCCTCCTCACCACCATTCTCACTCACATCCATGGATGCACCAGTACATGCAGAGCAGGGCCTCTCTTTTATTTATGCTTGGGGCATCCAGAGGCAGGAGGGCGTTTTTCACACGTGCTGAGTGAAGCAGCAATCTTTAGCAAATCTGCACAACGCTTTCATGTTTACCAGAGTCTGGATTATTTCTTTTCAAAAAGTCATCTCTCATTTAAGAAAACTCATCTCCCAGGATGATGGACTGACATTTTTCAGCCACACAGTGCAGGAACCATCTTTTACCCTCCATTTGTGTAATAGAACGCTGATCTATGTCTTAAAAGCTACAATAAATCAACAGGCACTTCTGGCATGAACAGTTCTGTGCAAGCTTGAAAATTGGTGTTTCCGAGGTTTCTTTACAAGCCTGACCTGTCCAGAGGTTGCTGGGGAAGATCCTTTTTGGCCAGGAAAATCTCAAAAGTCACAACAGTAACATCCCAGGAGACAAGAATAATTTGTTATTGAGTGGTTTGTTATAGCCCATTTAGGGTAGATCTGCAAGGAAGTCACTGTCACTGGGGTTTGCTGACTGCCAGACAGCATTGCAATCTCCTGAAAAGGAAACCTTGTGCTATATCAGTGCTGCTGAGAAGATCAAGAGAGTGCCTTTTCCTCCAAGTCTTCCAGAAACCAGGGAAGGCCTGTTGGACACAGGATGGCTACCTGGGCTCTTGCTCTAACCCTAACCCTAACCCTAATCCTAACCCTTGTCATGCCTGCCAGGATGGTACAATACTCCTGAAAGAAAGATATTGCACAGCCCATGGTTTATGCAGAATTACTTGGGTCTGGGGACCGCTGCAGCAAAGAAGATTTCTACCTCAGAACTCACAGAACACCCCCAGTATTCTGGGAAAGCTGGAAGAGCAACTTGGAAAACAACCCTGTGATCTCTGAGGAACTGAAAAAGGGAACACAACATGCTGGTCAACACTACGGGTGGTCATCAAGGAGGTACAGCACCCCACAGGCAATGTGCCCTGTGTTCCAGTGGTTTTATACCCCTTAGGAGAGTGCTGCAAAAGCATTAAGTGTCATTCAGACAAAGTTCTATAAAGTAGGGTGGCATTGCTGCTAAAGGTACCATTCATACTCTGTGTCCTTGAGAGCCAGGTTCTAATGACCTCAGATTTGTCTTTCTGACTCTGATCTGCTCAAAATCAGAGTACCTTAGGAATCCAGTCTGAAATGCTTATTGTATGATGGGGAACAGAGGGAGGGATATCACACAGTCTGTGCAGGCTGTTATCAAACCACAGAATAACACACAATTTACTTTTTACGTCCTGCCTAGCTACAGTGCTGTTAATAAAACAGAGAATTACAAAGCAAACAAACCAAACTGCCTTAAAGCAAAACAAAAAAAACACAGCAACCCAATCTACTGCAAGACAGAACCAAGAAAGCCAACATTTACATTGGCTAAACTGACAGCCATTTATTTACATCAGCAATAAAGGGACTGCCATAGCTGCATGAGAAGGGAACCACTCCATTTTCCTTTTATAATTTAGCTCCTGGGAAGTTTATTTGTGGAAATGTCTGCAAACAAGTGTCCTCTCGAGAGCTGTTTTCCTGGTTTTTCATGTTGCTGGCTGCCCACAAGCCTCTGGGAGCCATTAGGATCATCTGCTGGAAAGGTGCAGGGGAACAGCTGTGTCTCTCCATTATGTACAGCATGGGTCTCAGCCCAGAGACCAGCTTCACATCTGTTTGCTTGGAGAGATCAAAAAAAAGCTAAGACAGGAGAGGACAACTGATCTGTGGGTCCTGCACTTCCCTTTACATATGCTGGCCATAAGTTTGGGATGTAGATCTCCACTTACAAAAGGAAAATAGTGTCATCTGTGCTGGTACCAGCACATGTGGCACAGGAGGCAAAATGCCAGTTGGCCTCAGGCCTCCTCTTTTCTTTGTATTTTCCTCTTTCTAAATATTATCAGTCACTTGGGGTTTTGTTTCAGACAGTACACATCACAGACAATGCTCATTCACTTAAAAACCACCTGTTGCGATTTAGCATAAATGTGTGTGTAAATAAATTTGAAAGAAACAAAGTTAAAAGCTATCCATAGAAATGACTTATGCACCAATTTAAATGAGGATTATACACAAATAAAAGAACTGGGAGAAACTAAAACAGAAACATTGTTAAGACCAGCACTCCAGCCTGTATTCTGGAGCCCATCAAGCTGCATAATCTCATGATTTTTATCCCTCCCTTTAAATTTCTTCCTTTTGTTTGCTATTTACTTGAGGTATCTGTATATTACACCCAGATTTTCTGGAGGTACAAAAAATTAAATTGGGCTAAGCCAAGGGGATTGTGACCAGTTAGAGCAACAGGAAGTGTTGTTCTTTAACTATTCATTAGTCTCCTGAGGGCTGTGAACGTATCTTCTCATGTCCCTGTGTACCACCAGCAAATTGATCCCTTCAGCCCATCTGGATTTTTTTTTTAGACACGAGAAAAAGACAAATATAATGTGAATAATAGCAGCTGTATTCCCAAGCCTAGAGATCTGCATTACACAAAACCAGAGGTCTCTGCTTCTAATTAAAAAGGAAAACCACCAAAACTCATTTAGTACGTGTGTTAATTACATGAGATTTTGGTAAGGAGGTATCATTATAATAGCAGCATACAAGTGCAGTACTACACACCAGGGACTGTCATTAGTACCACTGAAGGAAAAGTCACTGGGGAGTTGTGTAATTGGACCAACTCCAGCCGCCTAAGGCTGTGTGTTGGCAGGCAAATCCATCAGCTTGAATGCAAAGGTCTTTATCCTTACCCTCCCTCTCCTGTCGCATGTAAACCAGCTGCCTGTATGATGCCTTCATTTAAGGTGGTGATTGACAGATAGTTCGAGGCCACAGAAATGGGCAAGGCTGTCAAATGGTATTTATATTTTTCATTGTCTCGCTTGGTAAGAAGCTTTATGCACATGATAATAAAATGCAGTGATGTGGTACCGAGGCACTCTCTGATGAGGCTGAAGGATATGGTAAAGGACGTTGGAGCAGATGAAAGTAAGTCTAATCAGTCTCTTTTGTAAATTCTGCCTTCAAAAGCACTAAAAAGCAGTGAGAGCTAAGAGTCCAGACTCACAAACAAGTTACTGTGCCCAAGTCACTGCATGGTGGCAACAGTTCACATGTGGGCTCTTGACTTCTGACAGAAGAGAGCTAATTTGATGTATTCTATAGTGGGCAAAGGCAATTCAATTTCCCTCTCCAGAGCCACAGGCAAGCACACACATGCAGACACAGCAGCTTGTGACACACTGAACACAATAACTTGTTCAAGATGGAGACATAAATAACTTTTCTGGTCCACAGAGACAGGTAGACAGGGAGGAAATTTCTCATTGACAGAGACCCAAGCACTGCACCATCATAACACCCACAATAAAATCTATATGAGGAACAGAAATAAAGACTCTACAGGAGCTCTGGCATTTGAAGTAATTGTTCTCTTTCCAAAAACCAAACCCACTGTCTCGCCTGAGTATTTATTCTGCTCCTCTCCAGAGCAGAGTTTTCCCTGCAGGGACCATGGTTTCATGTGTAAGCACAGGAACTAATGAGGCTGAGAAGCAGCAAACAGCCCTTTTACAGCAGAAGGCAAACCAGGCTGTCTCTCGGCTCAATCTGCCACCTCGTGGAGGCTCCTGCTCCTTCCCAGCCCCACCTGGCCAAGGCAGCACTCCAATCTTGTGCCCACCCCTCTTGTGTTTTATACACAGTGCAGTGTGACTTTCTGAATTATGGACTTCATTCCCTTGTTCTCTGAAAATTAGAAAAGAAATAGCAAAGTCTGTGTGTGTGCAAGGCTCCCAGCACCTCAGCATAGTGATTTCCACCTGCACTCTGCTCCTGGCTGGCAGCAGAGTATTATAGGGAGAACACACTTCTGGCTTGAAAAGAAAACAAGAGACACAATCCAAACAAAACCAGAGAAAAGTCTGTGCCATGTAATAGAATGGTAAGTTGGATGTCTATTTTCACTTTCCTAAAGGGCGTACCAACATGGTTTTTTTGTAGTTGATGCTACAGATTTAGCTTAACAACTGAACAAGGGAGCAAAATATATTTCAGAATGTCATGTCTGAAATATAAAAGAACATAAAAGAGCTGCAGAAAAAACGAGGAGAGGAAAAAGCCAAAAGGATATCACTACCAGCCTTATTAACAGGGGAATCCAAATCGATGCAGCCAGATATTGTACCCTCTGGGGTCTTGAGATCAAAGGAGTGTGAACATAAAGCAAAACATGTCTTACACGGAGTAAAACTGCATTTAGAAAAAAATATTT
The DNA here is from genome assembly GCF_001604755.1 of Lepidothrix coronata. Taxonomy (NCBI): domain Eukaryota; kingdom Metazoa; phylum Chordata; class Aves; order Passeriformes; family Pipridae; genus Lepidothrix; species Lepidothrix coronata. The sequence continues at coordinate 2,304,972 of NW_016690254.1, read as the reverse complement.
TGATACTAACATCTGATTGGGCTTGAGTAGACAGTGCTGTTAACACTACCAAATTAGGATGGAAAGTAATCAGAGTGTCAAGTTTAAATTCGGAGAAAATTTGAAAGTAATAATATGAAGGAGAGGGCCTGACAGCTGAAAGACCAGTGAAAGAGCAGTGCAGTTAAAAGTAAGGAAGAAAACACCTTCAGTTGGCCTGCAGTATGCATTACGCACTTCCACTTATTCTCTTGTGATAAATTTTTGACACTTACCCACTGCTTCTTCTTGGTCTGGGAAATCAGTTGCTTGTGCTGGCCTGCTAGTTTTTTAATTTCTTCTAAAAATTCTTCTTTGCACTTCTCCTTTACCTGCTTACATTTTCTGTCCATCTCTCCTTGTGCATTGGCCACAGCTTTATTTACAGCTTGCCTTTTCTCTTCTTCCATCTCTGTACGCAGCTGCCATAAGAAAGTCAGCAAAACAAGTCAAGGGACAGCTATTGGAATAAAAGTATCTTCTTTAAACCTCTACTCTTTAAACCTCTATTACTGTTGTGGGTAGAGATCAGATAATTAGGGATTTCTTCTACTTAGAAACCAAAAAGTGCTCTTTTAAGAGTTATAACAAAATAAGAAATGTTCAAAATAAAAATGTAACTATTCTGCTAGGCATCTACAAAACTAGCTAAATAGGTTCTACGTATATTTTGTCAATGATCAGTTTACAAGTTTATCAATTTGTCTTAGAAAAAGATTTTGTCTTTTCCAAATCTACAACTGCATGTATATCTATAGCAAGGGCACAATGGAAAATACAAAATAGAACATCTCTGAGTTCAGTAAGAGGTACCTTTTAGTATTCATTGTTAATGATGTTCCTTTGCCCTTGCTCAGGTATCTAAAAGCTTGGTGTCTTAAGTCTACAGGATAAACACTTAAACTCCCTAGATTCATTCCACACTCCTTCATCCAGAAGGAAATTCATCTTAAGATGGGTACTTAAGAGAGGTCAGACAAATCATCTTCTAAATCATCCTGCTCTCTCCAGCCAAAGGTGATCAGGTCAGGCTTAGACACTGAATTTTAAAAAGGTTATTATTAGTTAAGAAAATTCGAACAAATTTCAGTGATCCTATTCAATCTTTAGGTTAGAAGATTGACCAAAGAAGAATTATTTATGAATAACAGTTAAACAATGCCATTGTTTAGAATCACACTTGACAATGGAGACAAAGGCTTTGGAAACAGATACTCGTGAATGGACAATTAGCTTCAGTTTTGGATCACAAACTGATTTCACTGGAAAAGAATAAAAAAAAGCAGGAGTTTTCTGTTCAAAGTAGGTCTGTTGGTAGAGAAATGGTCTGAAAAGCAATAATGGAGACTATTTTTATGTGGTCTCTTTGGAAAAGATTTTTTTCATCTCCTTACAGCTGTTTGTTACAAAAATAGAAAAGAATGTGAAAAAAATCTACATTTCTCCTCTCCTCAAAACAGAGTAGGTGGTATTTGACAAGTGTTACCTTTTCCACTGCCTCTCGCACAACTCTTTCAGTTTCTCTTTTGTGATCAGCTTTCATCCTGTCCTTGAAATCATTAAAGATTTTGGTGTATTTGTCATGGCACATGTTCTGACACACTCCATCGTTACTGGTCTGGGTGCTCCGATGCAGCATTTTTGGAGAAGAGGCACTTAACTTCTTAGTCTGAGTTGAGACTGAAACTTTTTCAATGGGCTGAGGCATTGTGGGAATTTCCTGGCTTGAACTTACTGCTTCAGTTTCAGGTTCTGGCTCCTACAGAGGAAGAACAAACTTGTTAATACAGATATCAAAATAGACAAGTCAACTTGTTAACTATACAGTTCCCCCTGAGACAAAATATCTCATGACTAATGCCAGAGCAATTAATGTGAAAGGTGTCTATTAGACCTTTAGTGCTAATGGGATGTGGGATCCCTATGGAAAACCAACATGACAGTGGATAGGCTCTTTTGTCAGGCTCTCCAAAAGGAAGCACACAAATGGCATCATTATGCTACACTCATCAGCTTCACTTCCCGAAAAGTACAACAAACCTCAGAGGGTATGTTGAATCACTGCAGATCCCTTTAGGTTACTAAAGGTTTGCTGTAGATAATTTTTCCCCCTACCATTCTGCCTGAAGAGACTGTAGCTGCCTGGCCAAGGTGCCTGAATTGTTTTGGCAAACTTTGGGCTTACTCTGGCCCAACAGGCTCCACTGGAGTCTGTAATATTCCACTGATTCCATAGAACTGCTGCAAAGATTGATTAGTACTTCAAAGGTGCTTTGAAGATGAAAGGCTAATGAGCGTCTGCATCTTGCTTCCAATAATACAGAACTAGACTTGGATGACCACAGAAGCATTATATAATTACACAATTATCAAGAAAAAAGTCATAGTTACTGTATGCACTGTACTGAATTTAGCTGCCTGTGTTATTACACTGGAACACCAATTCCTCCTGCTCTGTAGAACAGATCAAAGTTATATTCCTGAAAACTCTTATTGATATTTGAAGTGTCTGAAGACACAAACAAATAATATTTTATTTTTTTTACCTGAGATGTTTTAAGGCTCATATTACAGTGTAGAGACAAAGCACACAGTCCTTGTAACACCAGCCTTGCTCAGAACTGGATTTTGTGCCTGTCTGTCTGATGGGGCATTGCTCACACAAATCAAAAGACTGACTGTGTATCCCCTTTTGCAATCAATTACTCTCTAAGAGATAACTGCGATTGACTTCTGGATCACTGACCAAATATGAGCAGAGCTAAGAAGGCAAATGTTAAGACAGTAAATAAAAGAAGCAAACTACTGCATTTGCTTGCCAGAAAACACAATAAAAATGACAAGACATCCTAAACTGTTTGCTGCAGGGAACAGCACAAACTGTGTGTCGCTGCCTCCAGTGATGAAGGTGCCTCCTGTGGGATCAGACACAATGGGGAGGCAGGTGCCCAGGCACTAGGAACGGTCATGCCTGTATTTCAGCCACCAGCACCATCCCAGAGAACTCTGCTGCTAAAATACCCAAACCCTCCTCTGTAATGGCATCCTGAGTCCTCTTGCAAGGACTGGGGCACATGTGCACATTTTTCTTAGTGTTCAACATGCAGCTGGAACAAGGCCAGGAAAAAAGTCCTTGGCAGTTCGGAAGCAGATTTATGGCTCTCTCCGTAACTGCCCCCTTGTGTTACATGTGCAATAATGCAGCCCTTGGTTACCGGATCCTCCCGTGTGCACGTGGGATAAACAAGGAAGTTCCACAGACAAAGGAGGATATGATATTTCATAAACTTAACAGTCTAATTCTTTGCTGTCTATAGACTTACTAAGTAGCCTGAGTTTGTCATTAAAGAAAGAAACGCTGTAAGCTGACTTGATTTATTCATGATACAGAATATTCCCATGATGACACAAGTGGCCTGCGTGTGCAAGGCACAGTTATGTTTGTTAGCAAGGACGACCAAGCTATGGGGCTGGAACTTACAAGATTAATACTGTAAAACCAGTAAAAGGTGATTGAAATTGAAGGAGTGCTTATTAAAATTTTTTGTAGTATTTTTTGTACTTTG
>NW_016690254.1:2159834-2301378 GCF_001604755.1 Lepidothrix coronata | reverse complement strand
CTACAAACATCTTAATTGAGGTTACTTACTTCTTTCTTGAGTTCCATACTCTGGTTACGTCGTCCTTTCTTTGCTCTTGGTTCCTGAGTAACCTTCAGCTGTGAACATTAAGAAAAGCAGATTGAAGCAATCCAAAAACCAGTTAATATAAGTAGCATTCACTGTAACATGACCAGCACGCCTTTTATTTGTGATTATTTACAATTATTTAATGTATCTGATAGAAAGCTGAACACTGTTCTTAAATGAGAAGTGCACACAATAAACTTTCCACATTATCACTGATGACTGATTACATGAAGGAACAAAATTCATGAACAAGTTCTAACATTCAATATGCAGTTGATAAAATACTCTTAATCATTCCTTCCTTCATTTAACACACAAGTTCAAACACTTGTTTGCTGAAATATTCTGATATCGGTGACCCATAATTAGACATCAGATCTTGTCCAATGCGAGAAAACAGCAATGATTATAAAGGGAATGTAAATATGTAAATATGGTAAGATTATGCAGACTTGATTATAACTGGAGGGGTACAGAACTTCATGCTTTAGAATAACTGTTCCTGTATCCAGGAAAACAGCAAAATAGGTATCAGCATTAACCAAGTAAAAGATGGATGGAAGTAAAATCTGAGATGGAACAGATAATATGTAAATGGACACAGATCCTATGACTGACACTTAAAAAAAAAAAGAGGGAAAATGCCACTGTTATCTTTTATGTGTGACCATTTTCTTGTTTCATCACACACAGTTGCATGACTGCATATAAGACATTAATTACAAGCTCTATAAAGGGTTAGTTAGCAAACCAGGCTTAAAAAACCCTAAATCCACTTTGATAAGGAGCATCCCCTTAAACAACTATAGTTGTATAAGCTGTTAAGTTTATACAACTTATACAACTATAGTTGTATAAGTTGTTAAGTTTTCAGCTCCAAATTGGGTGAAAGACCTGTTTGAAAAAAGGACAAAGGAAGAGGGTCAAAACATGCTGATTTTTTAAATACAGACTTAAAGAGAGGATAGTGGTTTTAAATAAGGAAAGATGTTGCTAGGCTGCCAAAACTACAGAGAAGCATCCTGCAAGCTATGAAAATCTTACTGCCAAATCAGTAATAGTGAATATATAACACCCTCTTGAACAATGAATGACTAGTCAGGTTCAGTTGTGATAAGTGAATTTCCACATGGAACTGCAAAGTTTTGTATCATGGCCAATTGTGCTCTTTGCCTTTGTTAAAAGCAATGTAATTTTTTTTGTTCTGCAGAATTGCTTTTAATCACTTAAATGAGTTGGTGGTCACATGGTCGTCAAGTGCAACACTTGCACCTAACTTTAGTTGGACTTGCTGAAAATGTCACGGTTGGTGTTACTCAGGGATCTGAATGGAGAATACAGTATGAAGTGAACCTACTCGTGAAAAGGTAGCCCTGAACAGCTACAGGGCTGTCCCTTGATGGGACTCAAGAAGGCAGTGTTTCAGTCTATCTGATATCCATGACATTTAACTTGAACATTCCTATTTAACTTTAGAAATCTTGATCTGTCTCATCAAGGTGCTGTAAGAGACAAATATTTTGAAACTTCTGAGAGGTCATCCAAGAAACTGAGGAAAGAGGAAAATCTGTATTCTTGCTATTACTGAGCTACAAAACATAGGGAGAATTGCCTTCAAAAACCTGTGGACAGAGCACAACGCTAACTTATTAGTAGATTAATCAAAAATATGCTATCTTTGTACCCATCAATAAATTGTGCTGATTGCTAACATTATAGCAGCACTCACCTGCTCATTGCTGGTGGAAGAGATACTTGACTCTGCCTCCTCTTCCCCTTTATCCTCATTCTTTGATTTCCAGAATCTCCCCTCACGAAGAAAACGCTGGTGCAGTTCCAGCTCATCACAGGCCTTTTTCCACCCCATACTGCGTTTCACGTGCAGCCGATGGATGTTAACTGTGATATCTTGGATGTTTTCAGAGGGGATCCAGGCCCTTTTGAATTCACATTATGAACAGGTTCAAAAACATTTAATATAGATGAAGGCTTTTGACCTGAGAAACTGACTTCAAAAGCAGTTTTTCACAGTGGCCAATCACTGACAATCTCTTTTTACTCAGACTTTTTTTTAAATTCAAGACATTTGAAAAAAAAAAAAAGGACTGCTTAATAGCAAAATGTCTACTGACAGACATTTTTGTTATTATAAATACTCATTAGCTGTGGGTGCTATGGGTGAAAGTCTCTCTCATTTTTGATGAGCCACAAACCTCCCCCAGTACCAACAGCAGTCAAATCTCCTACCTGCTCTCTTGCTAAATGCCCTGAGTCAGACAGAAACATCTTTGCTGGAGGTTTATATGCTAATTCAATTTAGCTCTTGACCTCTTTGCTAAAACTGTCAAGGAATGTACCAACTTATCACCTTAAATAGAGACACTTGGCAGTTTGGTTCCCAGACTATCAGGATTGAACTTTTGTGGGGACTGTCATGCTCTTTTGGACTGAATTCATGCCAGTGACTTGGTTCCAAAGTTACTTTGTCCTCTTAAATATGTTCAGAGTCCTCATAGAGTTAGATGGGCAGCTCTTGACATTTTGAAAGGTTATACCAAGCACCCAGCTACATTGGACATTAAAGAAAAAGAGTCACTGCCATGCACATCTGCCTAATAGAGTAAATACTGTAACAAATTAAATGTTTTGTGGACAGATTCTTAATTCTTGCAACATAAATTTTATTTCACTGAACTCAAAGAAACAGTGCCAACATACATCACCCAGAAATTCATCCTTTTACCCCAGTCCAGCACAGTAACTAAGCAATGGCACTCTAGTTAAATGTACTTTGTCTTTTGTATCAGCACACATTTAAGAAGTTGCAAGGTGTCAGGTTACTGTATTAAGTAGTTTTAAACAGTGTGAACTTAAAGCCAAAATTACTAATGAGATAAACTGTATTTGCAAACAAATTCAAGGTAAATCATCCTGTGATTGAGACGAAAAAAAATAAAGATTCTTTACCCACTTTTTGACTGTGAGAAACTCTTAGTAGTTGATCTAACAAGTGAAAACGTTATACACTGTGCAAGTTACACTAAAAGCAATTTAAATAAACAGTCTCATAAAACACTGTTACAGAATTGTCTAGGTCCTTTGTGGATGCACCAAAATATACCACCTCCCCAACAACCATGAATTACATTCCAAATGTCTCCTTTCTTCACATTATAGGCATATAAATAAAACAGAAAACAAAATGAGTGTATCCACTGTAGTAACACTACTATAACCCTCCCCAAATGCTGAACAAATGACTACAGATGGAAGTAAAAGCTGATCTCTAAGAGTGACGTTTCCAATGTAAAGAGTGACTCTGAAATTGCAAACTGGCTCACAGCAGGAGCTCTGTCAATGTTCTAGCAATGAAATACAAACATTTGTGATGTATATTATGTTACTAAAACACAACATTGCAGTGTATCATCTACTCAGACGAGAAATTGCTCAAAGTCAATACTGCTGGTAGTAAAAGTACATTTCTGTCCAATTTTCACCTTGGCCTGGATTAGCAGGCTGACACTGATTTGAAGAAACAGTTGAAGTTCACTTGCTGTCTTTAATTAAAATGGCATTAAGTAACATCCCTATGGCAACTATGGAAAGGGAATCTCTGAGTCATTTGGACACTTTGGATGTGTTAGACTGAAATTTAAATTTTCTGAAACAATTATGGCAAGTATTCAGTCTTTCTAATGTTGGCAACTAACTAAGCCAGAATTTACAACATGATAGATGAGATAAATTCTTTTAAGTAATGTTTATAAAAAGCAGCACGTGGAATTAAAAAATTACCTTTGGTGGTGATGGCCAAAAAAGCGAACATCAACTTGATTGTCCTCTTTCTGCATGACTTTGGCTGGCCAAAACCCAAAGCCTTTCATTTTGGCCCAGACCAACTCATGATTAGGTATCTGGAAAAAATGTTGTATTTATTATTGGATATGAAACATTATATTGATATCACCCACAAATATTTTGCTGTAATACTATGCTGGTATCTTAAGAATATTTTTGCTGTTTATGTCTAGAGCTATTTTCATTTTTATCTTCTTACAATACATATTTCCCTGCTAGATAAATTGCTTGGATCAAAGTAAAAAAAAAAATTAAAAAAATCAAAGTCTAAAAAGGGTATAACCGTCTACTGAAAACAGAGATCTTAAACAGTCTAAAAATTAAACTTGTCTTTATAGATTCATTCAGGAGCAAAGTTTTATTTCTGTAAGCTCCTTATTTTCTTGTGAAACTGTTGTAACTGGCTGATATCCAAGTTTTTTAACCTATATTGTTACAGCTTTGAACTTCAATCAACACTTTACTTGTGTAAAATATCTAGGCTTACAGAGTCTTAACCACGCTTTTGAAACAAGCTCACTGAAATGGAATATTCAGAGCGTTAATGACACCAAAACTGCAGGCTTTTATACAGAAGAGCAAACAAATAAGAATCTGTGTCAGCAACATACACAAGGATAGCAGAACCAATTGTCAGGTCGCGCATTTGACAAATAGAAACAGTTCTTGCAAAGCTGCAATTCATCCAGCTGAAAAAGAAAAAAAAGGTAAATAAGCCAAAAAAATCCTATTTATGTGACTTCAGTAGTATCCCTCTCTCTTAAGTAGTAAATTGTTTCAGCCCTGCCTGCTAATTTGGTGGAGTTACTTCTGTCCATGCACACTAGAGGTGTGAAACTAAGGTGGGCTGTGAGAGGATGAAAGACAAGCTGCAGAAACATTATTCATGTTTCAGAAAACCCAGGCAGAGGAAGGAGACTAATTGACACATTAATGATCTATTATAGATGAAATGCAAAGAATAGTTCTTAAAATTCATCAACTATTTAAAGTACATTGTGAAAGAATTAATTCAACTGTTCAAAAGGAGAAAGTGTGCCAGCTCCCCTAGCTTTATTTTTTTTGTCTCCTCTGAATGTTGAGAAAGTGCCAATTACAGAATTTAGTAGAAATCTCACCTCAGGTTCAATTTCTATTATCAAGTACAATTATTTCTAGTCCAATTATATATTATTTGATTATTTTCGAAACTAAAATCTGAATATCAGTATTTTTAAAATTTGAGTCTAGTTGCCCAGAAAAAAAAAAAAAAACAAACCAAAGAAAGAAGAATTCTGAATCAGCTATTAGACAGCTTGGAGAAAAATGGTAACAAATTTCACACTCTTTTAATTTTTATAATATGAAGAATTATTTTCTTAGATTCTGAAATGAAAATCAAGCATCTTGGCTACATCTTGGTTACTTGGTAGTACTTACTTCATGACATGTGTCTTTGTAAAGCATCCTTGCTATATCAGCTTGTTCACTGTCCGCTATAAATTAAAAATAGATGGTATGAACAATCACAGTATGATCACAGTGCTCATGAAGATTTGCAGCTGTCATTGTTGTGACTTTCACTATAATTGTCGTGCTTGAGAATACAAAACATAATTTAATCACTTGGATTGCCCCTCTATTTAAAATTTTCTAACAATCAGTTCAATATCTGTTTTCTGTTTCATATTTGTTTTCTGTTTCATATTTATACGCGAAAATGCCACTTTTACACTGAACAATACAAGTACACATCTGAGGAGCAGCAGCAGGGAGACACAGTTGCTTTTAATATGGATCCAGTTTCTTTCTCTGCTAGTGTCTTAATGACACACTGCAGTTGTCCTAAAACATGGCTCTCTGCTATCACCACTCAATGGGAACACAGGTACAGTCACATAAGTACCTCTGCTCTGAGTAATGCTTCACAGACTATTTATGTGATTCCCTTCACCAGACTATTTATGTGATTCCCTTCACCCCTGTGCATTCCTCTATTACCATATTCACATCTCTCCCCACCAACCACAGTGCGAATCTCCTGGTGCTGCAAACAGACTAGTCCCACCCTCCTCCCACAGCTTCCCTGACGGGGGCCATGTCTGCAGGGGGGAACCACATCCTTCCTGAAATGGCTCTGGAAAACCTTGTTACAGGACTTGGCTATAGTTTCTGGACACGGTGGTGGTGTTTTTCCTACTTGATGGCTACATTGCACCAGCAGCACACTTCTAGTGAGGATGTAGCTATATTTGCCGTCACAATAAGGCAGATATTGCCCAAAAGTAAAAGAAGTATGTGCCTGTAGTACATGTTTTTGCTGACACACCACATCAGAGATCAGTCTCTTTCTACCCTAGCACAACAGATGTATATTGGCAAAAATCCACAGTCTAGACGGACTTAGGCTGCATAAGAAACAGGATGGCAAAGGTGCAAATTGCCATTGAGAGGTTTAGCCAGAGAGAAGGAGAATAGTTCTGTAGTAGGTGGGACAGAAAAGATCCTGCAAGGTCCTCTTGCATCTTACTTTGTTTTTTAAGAGTTCTCAAATTACCTCATCCACACTTGAAACTATCTAATACCAAGTTCCCTCCTGAACTTGTGAGTTTCCTACAAATAAAGACAAAGGAAACAAAGCAAGCAGTAAATGTAGTATTTTACCTCCATAAAAAATCACCGTGTTGTGTAGAAGCAGTTGAGCATCTGCTTTGAACTCCTCATAACTCCTGTACTTTCCTTCATTTACTTTCTACACAAAAGAAAACACAGCACCGTGAAAAAACTGTAAAAGTGCTCTACCTGTTTAATGCAGAGAAGCTTTCACAGAAATCTGCATTATGCAACACAGATCAGACACTGCCTTTCCTGCATACAGAAGGAGTACTTACAACTCTTTGACATGGTTTATTAGTGCCTGAGCATTGGCTGCATCGGACCTTTATGCAATGCCCAGAAGTAAAATAGATTCTTTAACACTTGACCAAGTTTAAAAAATATTTTCTTTGTTATAACAGGGTGAATCCGGAGTAGCTTCAGCGTAAGGTATGGCCCAGAACATTTGTTCAAATTAAAATATATTCCCTTAGGAGAACATTTTGTACCTTAAAATACCAGCTAGTTTCAAATCAGTGTTGACTGCCTTTAAACTTCCAGGATCTTCACTTGACAGCCAGTGTTTTCTGATGAAAGCTGATTCTCCTCGTCTTCCAAACTCATAACAAATGCCTACACAGAGCCATGCAATTCATTTTCCTAGACTGGTCTTTTGTCTGATATGGAATGCAGCAGTTTCAGTTGTGCTCTGTCAAGAACACCTATGAGAACTCTAATCATCAAACAAAACATCATCTGTTTATAGGATGTTACCAAGGCCAAAGGACCTTCTGTGGAAGCAGGAGAAGGTGACAGAGTGAAAGGAAGGCCTGACTTATTTTCAGGCTCAGCCAGTGTTGCCAGTACTTCAAGCCAGGCAGTAGTGCTGGTCTCCAAAACTGTCAGTGAAACTATTGTTTATTCATGTGTTTCTATAATAAAACAAAGGCTTTTCACATCTCTGGTTGTAAGGGGCAAGATATACCCCAGCACTGCATAGTAACCCAGTTCCAGCAATGAGTAAAGATGAATATGCTGTTCATTTTGGTCATGTGCAGTTGATTTATATGAGTCATGATCAGACCTTTGTTTCAGACAAAAGGGACAACATACTTACTAGTACTTTATTTTTGGAACAATTAATGCAAAACAGATGTTTTGAGTGAGTCTTGTTTTTTCATGATCAACAAAATGATTGGTTCTTTATGAATCATTTAGATGCTTATAAATTTGAACACCTACACAAGGGCATAATGACTGAAATTGGAACCTGGTCAAAAACATTGGGCCAGATGTGCAAACATAGGCACTTGAGTCCATATTCAGTCATTTAGCTAAAGGTACTTTATCTAAAGATTTTAGCTACCTAGAACTCCTAATAAAACCTTAGGACAAAAGGACTTGAGGATACTCTACGTCTGAAAAATAGGCACCACTCAAAATGGTTTTACTCAGTTACCTATTTAAGAGGAAAAGATTGAAATGCTAAGCTGCCATATCCAATGCTGGATACAATACTGAAATACTGATCATAAAGAGAATTAAACAGGATTAGTACTTTAGTCATGAAGGAATTTTTAGTCCTTCACTGCTAAAAGACGCCATAAGCAGTGTGGAAGTTAGAAAGTAAGTCACTCTACCTCCTGTATAGTAGGAACATCAACAGCTGAGTGCACCAGCCTTCGGTACATTGGGTGCTTGTTGTCTTTCCCTTTCTTGTTTAGATCTATAGCCTGAAAGGACCATGAGACAGTGTATGTTATTGCATTTAGAATCTGCTTAAAACACAAAAGGATTAGAAAATGCAATAGTTTGGACTGTTTCAGGTGGGGACTACACAAGGCCAAACTGGGGATCCACAGTCTGGCAGATCACATGTGTCTCAAACCTGAAAAATGTCCATTTCAGAGGAGCCACAGGCCCAAGGCATAACCTGCTCCTGCCAAAATGATAGTAATCCAAGCAATAAGACCTGATAAGCGTATGTTGAAATACACACACCACTTATGACAAGGGAAATAAAAAGCTCCTTGTTGTAGCCCTCCTCCCTGCACAGTCACCCATGGGCAACCTTAATGCATCCTCTCCAGTGCACTGAATAAACTTCCCTGTTTCAGACTCACCCGCTCCTTCATACGAGAGACTATGAATCGCAGGTATGTGCTCATCTCTTGTTTACTTGTGTTTTTCTTCTTGATACTCTGCCAAAGAAAAACAGGATCATATTATTATTTTAAACTTGACTCCAAAACTCATCCAATAAAAATTTTCTCTGCATTAACACATAATTTGAAAAGGTAACTTTGAATCACATAACGCACAACTTTTTAGGGAAAATCTTTTCTGGGAAATTAGTAACACTGACATGTCACAACAACTATATATGTTGCTTTGAATTATGTCTGGGCTGAGGACTTCAACTACAGAAGAATTACAAGTTTTATTTCCATTTGTATCTATTATAGTTTGTCAAAACCTCTCGTAAAAAAAGTGCCTAATTAGAATAAAGTAATAAGAAAGGCATTTTAGGGAGCAGCTTAAAATTTATTTAATGGTCTTTTTATTATCAAGGCATAAATATTTTCAGTAAAATAAAAAATAATTTAAAAAATAATATCCTGTACCATCTACAAATTATGTGCTTACTAAGCAAAACGACACCATCTGGAAGGAAGTCAAATCGGTTCTAGCCAGTAGAAACTCAGAGCACTTTTTACTGTTCAAGAAACATAGCAGTTGTGGATTTTTGTGGTTCTTCCTTCACAAAATCTAATCCAGATTCTGGAACATGGATCACTGCTTTTTAGCAGTTCAGGATCCAGAGCTTTTTCCTTCTCATTTTAGTATAGAGATTAATCCCTACCCTTCAAAGTCCATAAAGTCCATCCAGGCTAGTGGGAAGCCCTATATACAGAAAATGTGCTTCTTAAGAGAAGGTGGCTCTCTGCAAATGCCTAATGTGCTCTTAAAAACCAGCCTTTCCAATTCCAGATCGCAGCAGCTGTGCACAGTTCTGCATGGCCTTACAACAGCTGGCTGATATGTGCTATCTCCTCCTTGCTTTTACCTACAGTACTCTCCAAAACAAAATTACAGTGAAACAACAGCATGGGTTCCAGGTTTGTTATCCTGAAGTGTTTCTAACTGCTCACATCTCTTGCAAGGCATTTACTCCTCCTCAGATCTCACGCTGAGTGCCAAGCTGAGTTCTCCCCTTCTCATGCCTCACATCACCACCTGCGTGTAAACTGTGTAGACTAAACCGGCTCAGTTACATGTCCATCCTCAAAATCTGATGGTCTTTAGCAAGATCCACCTAACTGTGCAGATGACTGTTGCTTAGCAAACACAAGAAAAAAGAGAATCCATGTTCTAATAGGTAACTAAGAGAGGTATGAGGCTTAAGAATTATTGATCACTAGAAGTGTGCTATTTTTCATTGAATTACTTATATATGACTCTGAACATATAGAGGGAGCACACACATCAAGGACAGAGCAACTACTTTTATATATTTACTTGGCAAGAGTAAAAATTACACATTAATGCAAAAAAATTTGATAGGATTTGGCTGTGTCTCCTCTGTTTATATTCCTTCTGCAAGACACTGAAGACACTGAAAATCACTGGCCGTGTCCTATGGTTTCAAAGGTGCAACCTATACATCTCAGGATTGTACTGACTGCCTCTTTCTTAAAACCAAATTGTGCACAGCGCTACCTGAGAAGATGTTTATTTAACTAACAGCAATTACAAACATTACAAACTGTGCTGAAATAGCAGTTCAGTCACAAACCTACTTAGATACTACAATATGCATAACAACACTATAGCTTTCTCCTGACTACCACTGTTGGGTAAAACTCACTGTTGTGAAAAGGGCCAGCCCTAGGTATTTCTAATACCCACAGTTCCTTTAAGCATTATTTTCATAATATTAATGGTTGCCTGACCTTCCTTTCAAACTCTGGACTGAGACATAATTTTATCCAGCCCCATATATCTGAATCACCTTCTGTATATTCATGTTTTACTCTGACTGCCGTAAGAACGTGCATTCTGCTGGAATTCAAATCACCTATTCGGTTTCTCATAGACCAACATTGTTACTGCAAATGAAAACCCAAATGTGCATTAAATTATCTGCATTATGAAATGCTGCTGTCATTTTGTCATTTCAGGCACCAGAGCCCTGTATGCTTGCTAATGACACAGCATTTTAAGAGACTGAAACTTATAAGAACACAATAAAACTCATTTGCACTGCCTAGTCCTTCTACATCTCTTTTTCTGACATGGTTCTGAATTTATCATCCTTTGAATTCATGTGAACCATTTTTCATGCCCTGCTGGGCAAGACAGTTTGTAAGAGACTGTGTTGAGATAGATGGTTTACAGTCTTATCCTTCAGATCATAAGAAAAGATAGATAGCTGACTTTGTATCATTACTGATGTCAGCAATTAATATCATCTTAAGCACCAATAAAAATGATATAATTAACTTGCCAATTCAGGCAAACTTGAATTTCTCCACTTTTCCTTCAATTCCCTACCCTGGCTTATTTTAAGAAAAATTTGATCTCCACGTTTCTGTACTAAATTTTGAAAGGTAATAAATTTAGGGAATTGGAGCCTATGAGCCAGTAAAATGTCTTTTTATGGCAAGGTTGCTCACCCTTTGTAGAAAGCCAGTTATATTCCAACCTCTTCATTCATTTTTCAACAAAGATTAGCCATTTAGGAGGTACCATTCACACATTCTTTGGAAGTTATAATGTAAAATGTTTAATTAAATAAAAAAACACAACAACTTCTTCTTTGTATTTTGAAGACTTTTAGTGTTCTCAGAGAAGTCAACCTAGAGCCTCTTAAAGCAACAAAATAGATAATACTAGATGGGGACTATATTTCGCATAAAATCAATTTACATTGCTCTGACACAAGACAATATACCCACTTTAAAGTCCCTTTATTCAGAGTGATATATAAGCAAGTATAAATGAAAATTAGGTCTTCTAATTTCCCACTTTCAGGAAATAAAAACAATGATAGAATCTGATAGAATCTGTAAAAGTGGGGAGATCCACTGTGTATCTTCTCCCACAGTCAGATCTACTAAGATACGCTACTGCAAACCTTGTTTAAGTTCAAGTTTCTTTCAAGGAGATTGCTAAGATTCAATCCAGCCCCCAAAATATTATCAGGATTCTTATACTTGTAGATAGCCTATTTTTGGGATATATTATCTTAATATAGGACTGTGCTGGGTCTGGCTGGGATGAAGTTAATTGTCTTCACAGCATCTCATATGGTGTTGTAATTTAGATTTGTGACCAAAACAGTGTTGATAACACATGGGTGTTTTGGCTCTTGCTGAACAGTGTTTGAACAGTGCCAAGGCCTCAGCAGTTTCTCACTCTGCCCCCACAGTGGATAGACTGGGGGGTACACAAGAAGCTGGGAGAAGACACAACCAGGCAGATAACCTGAACTAACCAAAGAGATATTCCAGGCCAAATAATGTCATGCTCAGCAACAGAAAGGGACAGGAGGGGTTTAGCCATCTTTAGCTCAGGAACTGGATGGGTATGAGTCTATCCTTGGAGGTGGGGAGTGATTGCTTTTGCATTACTTTTGTTTTATTTATCTCTTTTCTTCCATTCCTTCACTTATTTAACAATTTTTACCTCAATCAAAAAGTTTTCTTCCTTTTCTCTTTCTCTGTCCCGCTGGGAGTTGGGGACAGGTGAGTGCTTAGCTGCCTATTGGGGTTAACCCATAACTGGACAATTCCTAAGTCACACCAATTTTTTTGAGAAATCTGCAAATCTTCTGCTTTGAATCAAGGCAAACTGAAAGGCTGGTCAGGCATACATGTTTACATAAGGGATGTAGGAGTGAAGTAATAACATTCACAATAGCAATCCTCATGTAGAAGATTAATGAGATCTGGTAGGTGAAAGGCCAAGGCTGCAATCTAACTCTTTGCTTGTGGGTGCAGGAAATACCTTATATATGCCCTATTCTCTGCAGCACATCTGTTTCTTAGAAGCTGGTACCTGAGGGTTGGATTGACATTGCTCTTTATATTCAATATTCTAGATTAGTAATAGTACCTAGCTGTTAAAGAGGGTAGCAATATATTGCACTGTGCAGGTGTGACTTATTTGGCAATTCTGGCATGCTTATAATGCAGGAATTCACTGGAAGACTTTACAAACCACACAAGGTTAGCAGCAGCTAGGGGCACTGCCAAGAAGCACTCCATCCTGCAGTAGCACCAGTTATGATGGAAGTGAGTAACCCCTGAACCCTGAGTTACCACGTAGCTCTCAACTCCCAAGGTGACAATGGTCAGTCATGATGCTGGAGCTGCTGCAATCTTTGACTTGAAGAGAAAAAAATAGAAAAACTCTAAGAAATCCAAGGTGTCAGTGCCAGCATTCTGCCTAGCTATAAGCATTTAAATTACACTTTCTCCATGGAAAGAGGTTTCCGTTTCCCTATAATCTCCCATTAATTAATATTTTTTCCCTTCCTCTTTCACCTGTTCTGTGTATACACACATCAAAGAGCTGCATTTCAGCTCAGTGATGGATTATGTGAGGGCTGCTCAATGACAGATACATGTTTCTAAGGGACCAGTTTCATTTTCTGAAGCAATTCACATTTCCAGGAGGTCTATATGCAGAGGGGAATTATGTGCATGAGTCTAACATATATTCACCACTGCTCTTTAGTGCTTTACACATTGGCCCTTGGATTTTTTTAGGGCTTAAATTTCCAGAAGAATTTGGTGCTACATATGGAAAGCTTTACTGCTCTACCGCCCTCTCAAACTTCCAACCCTCAGGTCCTCAGGTTTCCTGTACCATTAAGAAAGGTATGCAGGCACATGGAATGGGTCTCAGAGCAATCAATATGCCCTGTGCTCTAAGTACGGTACAGAAAAGCTTCTGCATGAGCAAAATACAGCCTAAGACTTGCCTCTTTCAAGATCATATGCAGTTAAATTAGAATATTCAAAGCATCAGGTGCTTTTGGCAATGTTACAGCTGAATCCACAAATTGATTTCTACTTGTATGGTGCATTAAGCCCTTTCTGAATATGAAGCATCATATGAATTAAATATGCTTTTATGTGCACAAAGCAGGTGGTAGGAGACTCTTTAAGCAGAGGTTTCCCAGTTTTCTCACTGCTGTGGACAAATTCCTTTGTACTTTATTAAGTAGGTCCTATGCAGTGCCCTGTTGTGCCAGCTCCCTGAACTACTCAGGGGTGCGTGGGAGGGACCTTCTGAGGATTAACACCTCCTCAGGTGTGGGCTCTGTGCACTGAACCATGTGGTGCTAATATTGGTCCTATACTAGGACTTGCCTTTACCCATCAATCCGTGACTATTATTTGAGTGATCATGCCAAATCTTGTTCCAGGAATGTTTCATCATACAGTTATCTAACAAACTCCTACCATAACACCCCATAAAGTAAGTTATATCCTTTCTTCCTTCCTTGTATTTTACAGTAACCACCTTGACTGACAGCTCCTACCAAACACCCCCTATCCAAGCACTTGAGCTACTTCAAGTGACCTCCATCTTTCTGTGCTTCTAACTTCCTACTGTTTGTCATTCTCACTTGTCAGATTTTGTCTGAAGTTGATTGTCAACTGCATAATGGTGTATTTTTATGTACTCTATGAAATGCTAGTAACAGTACCAGAACTCAGAAATAGCCTATTTATAGAATACTTATCAGCACAGCATTTAAAATCTTAAGCTCTATAGATTACTTTAGTCTCATATGTATAAACCCCAGTAATATTGAAACACCCACTATGATAGGTAAATTGGTTATAAGTCCTTGCAAAACACATGCATGGAAGACCAATCTCTGATCAGATGACTGTACAAAATTTAAGAGTCAAATGAAACCATATGAATATTTCTTTATTTTTGTTTCACAAATCAAAGTCTTTTTCTCTGGGACAAACTATGTATCAACATGTTTAATATTGCCTTTCTATAAAATTATTTTAAAATCTGAATTTTTAGAAAGTAATAGTCAGTTACACCAATGTGTCAATATTTTTCTATTCAGAATTTTGTATATATCTATTTCCCCTCCCAAAAAACCACTAGTATTTTTGCAGTACTTTCTGTAGGTTTTAGGTGCTAAATTAACAGCTGAAGAGAATTAATTTCCTTCTTTCATCTCATCTAAGAGCAGCAATAAATGTGTAAGTCTCCTACATCCTTCAGAGACCGAGTTGACTAACCCTGTCTTGAATGGACCACTCCAGTACTGGAGAATGTAATCTCTAAGCTCATTCAATATTAAGAGTTTCCTTGTGACCTGTCTACCAGGAATTTTGCTGATAATACCAATTTATTTCACTTAAGACAATGATTAGTCAACAGTCAGGGAAAAATTTCAATCACTGCAATGTGGTTTGAATTGAACTTTTTTGACTTTTGACCCTTGCTGAGAGTTACACAGGGTACAAAAATATTCAGAACGGTACCGCCAAGTAAAAAAGAAAAAAAAGCAGCAAGGAACTGGACATTTTTGTTTATGGATGCAGTGCAGAAAAACTACCAGCAAGGAAACAGAGTTCAGAACAAGGTTTACAAGGGATTTTAAAAAACGTTATGGGAGAAAAAATATTTTAAAGTTATGAACAAATCCTTGGCAATGTCCTTTATAAAATGTTTCTGAGTATTCAAGTGGGCAAGATAAAGCTGCACAGGTTGATCAAACTAATACAACCAGCATTTGTGAAATGAATAATCCAGAGGCTTGCTGACCTTGGCAGCTTTACAGAAGCAATATTTACATAAGAATGAAGTGTTCTTAGATTATTTCTCCCAATATATTCAGTTTTAAACATACTTTTACTTCGCCATTGTAAAGAGCCTTGAAATCCTCAAGTGAAAAGCGCTGTGTCCAGTTATGAGAATTAGGTATGAAAAGATATGTATCTCTTTGTCCCGGCTATCACTTTTCTTGAACGTACATATTTACTGCTGACAATGCAAAGTAAATCCTGTTGTCCTTATGCAAGATAGTTAAGCTCCTCTGGACAGCAGCCACATTACCAGTTTTTTGAATATAGGCCACTCTCTTGCTTTTAACATGAAATTAGAGCAGTCATTTCCTAGGAGGGTGGGGAGAAAGTAGCAAAAAAATACTGAAGCCTGACACAAGGATGCTAACTCCCACACTTACAGGGACTGTGCAAGCCTGCTTAGTCCAAGTTTGCAGAATTAGGGCTTGATGTGATTTGAATTAACTACAAGAAAAACAGAAGCTGCTGGCACAGTGGGAGAAAGGATGCCATGGCATTCATAACGGCAACATTCACAAAAATAGGTTGATCATCACCTGAGGCACTAAGCAAGCCAAAGACCTCTGGGGTAGGTAGTATTTAAGAGTCCCCAAAACCTCTCCTTAGCCTTTATATAACGAAAAGGGAACCAATATACAGAAAGTCAGACACAGAGCACAGGGTCTGAGTTTCACAGGATTTTTTTCAAGGTAAACATTTATTTAATATCATTGCCATGAAGGACTTCAAGGCTTCAAGATGAAAATCAAACTGTTCTTAACACTGACATATCGGTGCATATCTCATGCAATGATTCAGCATTTCCACTCTGATGATATCCATGTTACAAGATAAATGTTATAAAAGCTACCTCATATACAAGGTGGCATAAACCATTTACATTCCCTATTCTCACCAGGTGTGATCTAAAATTACTGGCAAACTAGAATGGAGACTGGATCCAGTTTATCTAATATTAACTATTTATAAGAACTATCAATATGTATTACGAAAACCAACAATTATTAAAAAAAATTATTATGGTCATTCTTTGTTTTTCACAGAGGGAATATTGTTAGCTAAATTAAAGGCTAGAAATTAAATGTAGAGAGATACAGTACATGTCTCTATTCTTAACTGTTTTTTCCTGCCGCTACTTCTTTTTCATTCCTTTCAACCTCCTTGAGGCAGGCTTGATTTTTTTATTTCCCTAAACGCTGAGAGCTCTCTATCTGAGGCAACAGGCAACAGGTTTTTTACCACTGGCTCTGAGGTAACACCAGTCAAAAAGTGCTCTTTTGAGACAAAACAATCCATGTGTTTTCAACAACTGCTTCTCCACACACTATGAAGTACCCGAACTCTTACATTCCTTGCACCACAGATCATCTGAAGGTGAGTCTGCTGCTCTACTCTAGATCTAAGCTTTTAGCAAGGGAATTGCCTCTCCCTCCAGCAATCCTAGGCAGAGTAGAACTGGCAGTTTTATGCTTTTCTCTAGCAAGAATTTTATCTTAAACATTCATATGCATTATTCCCTCCACAGGAAGGGAGCCTAGCTCTGTAGGAAGCCTAGTAATGTGCTCCATGGGAGGAGGTGACACAGAGATGACAACAGCAAGAAGTGTCTGGCTGGTTCATGGCCAGGTATCAGTAAGCACCATCCTGACTAGAATGTTTAGTCTTCTAATGACATGTAGACATGTCTGCCCATTCTTGAAAAGTATATAAAAAATATTTTTGCTGTCTCCTTACCATACTCATAAGAATAGCATTTTTAAAGAAAAAGCAAATAGATATGGATGCCATGAGTGAAATCCAGATTGACCTTTTTGCACCAACAGAATCCACATTATTAAATGAGAAGCAGGATTTCACTCAGTATCTTTTGACACTGCTCTCATCAGCAACATAATTGTGACTTTATGAGGTAAAATATTATTCCAATAAAATATTCAGAATGCAGTCGTCAAAATGCAAAAAAAAGTTACATTATGATTCATTAAAATGATGTTAAGTAAAAACAGTAGCATCTTATACAGCAAGTTGTTTACTCATTGAAGATTTCCACTGCATTCACGAGTGGCAAACGTACGTACACACATTCCCACACAGTAAACTGTGTGTGTTCAAATGCATAAGTAAAACTTGCTGGAGTCTTCAAAAATGACCATCTGCTACATGCACCACATTTTGGTATCTCTGTATAGATGCTCTAGGTAGGTACCATCATTTCAACATTCAGTTCTTTATCCATTAACCTGGCCAGACCATCTGGACACCTTAATGAATCTATTAATGAATATCAATCCTCTAATCAGCACATGAAATCTCATAGGTACTCACCCTGCAAACTGGGCACTGCCAGTGACTACTGCTGTCTCTAAGCCTGAACTCATCAGACAAACACTTGGAATGATACACACGAAAACACAGGTCACATATCAACACCTCTCCAGGCAAATGGCATTCAAAACAATACCAGTCATGATTTTCTGTTTCCCAGTCCTACAAAAAATACAAAATATTTTGGTATGACATTCTGTCAAAATCTGCAGGAACTAAGAACAAAATTGATATGTCTTGAAATCCAGCAGCAATTAGACATTATAAACATTTTAAGAAGTGTATAATGTTTAAAAAACAGGGGAAAACCTATATGCTTAAAGATCTTATCAATTTAATACACACTAACTCCAATAGAATATGAATGTCAAGTTTTAGTTTTTTTCAAGTGTCTGATTAGTAGCAATTTCAAATATGAGCTCTGTCCACAATGAAAAGTGGGTTTGTTTTCTACCTTTGTGTAAAACACTTGTTGACCTCTCCGTATGAGACTGCAAACAAGAGTTTGTGCACCTCAACAGACCATACCTATTTCCTTGGACTACTTTCCTTGGTTTGATTGTTACAGTATATTTTCAACTGTAATTTTCTGAAGGGCAATCCCTTCCAGTCTTTATTCTCTTAAAACTGTCAACTTTTCAGCATCAAAGTGTTGAGTTACAAGAAATAAATGAAATCATGAACCAATTACTGCAAGAAACGTTTCTGCTAAGCAATCTCAATGCAATTGAAAAAATAGAAAATGTTTCACTTGCTGTGCTCAATAGCACTAGGCTCATTCCTGAAATGCTCTACAGAAGACAAAGGATATGGTTCTGCTGATGCACAGATGTCTTTAATATATTCTTCCTTGAAAATTCACCCCCAACGGCCAAATTCTGACCTTTGAAACATGTGCACAAGCTTTGCTGAAATAAATGAGAGCAACATGCATATAATTTGGAGGCAGAATTTTGCTCTAGGAATCTATACTTCTAAAACCAAGCAGAATTGCCAGTGGCCACTGTTAAATGTTTATGTTTGTTATCTGAAATGCCACACTTTTCTCTACCCTTAGAAGACAAAATAGCTGTCATATCTCAGATAAAACTCCCAATGCCTTTTCATGTCAAATGTCACTTTTCAATGGGTTCAGATCTCTGAAAAAATCTCTCCTATTCTGCAATAAATTATCTTGATAAAAATCTGATCAAGCCATTTTTAATGTTATGTTGTAAAGGTGGGGTTAGCAATTCCCACTGACTGCCGGAACTGGCATTTGTTCGATTGTCATTTTTCTGTGCCTGGGAACTTCAGTCATTTCATTTAAGTCCTCGTGTGAAAGGTCTCCTCCAGCGGAGCAGCATAAGAAGTGCTACACAGAAGTGGCACTTCCAGTCCCTTGCACTGAAGAACAGCTGTGTTTTGTATCTAATCCATCTGACCAGAGCCCTCATGAACAGAAAAGATTTAGGGACAGCCTCAACCCAGACTGCCTACATTGAATTTTATATACCATGAATGTTGGATTGCAGGGGCAGCAAGTTAAGGGTGAAAAAAACATCCCTAACAACCTTTAACCAGTGATTTTTGAACTCAGAACTTTGCCCTCCTTTGTTGTGCAGATTAACAGTGTAACTTGACCTTTTATCATTTCTTCTCATTTAATGCAGTCTCCCCATTTAATTTTATTTGGCCAATTCTGTATATCTCAGGATGGCATAATAATACCACCCCATATGGCTATAAAGAACACATTCTTGTTTTACCAAATCTTTCCCCTTCCAAATTCCAGTGGCAGTGTACTTTGGGAGCCCTTTCTTCAGGATATTTTAGAAACAACTAAAGATACTGCATTGTTGGTGCACTTGATTTGCCTGCAGACTGAGAAAAATCAGGATAAAGTATTGCTTTGTATTTCTTTCATATTCACTGTAATACATATCTTCTTTAAGAAACAAACAAAAAAAATCAGGTGGCAGTAAAGGGCCAATTAAGCAAGAAAAAGAATCAGTTTTGGTTAAAGATCTATTCAGATAAAAATCAAACTGAGAAGACCTCAAGAGGTCCTAGAGTTTCACCACAGAATCACATTCCAGGATTCTTAATTTTTATTCGTACTAGTTACATATTTGCATCTCCCAGATATTCCATTGTTAAGAAATATGCTGGCAAAGAGATGTGGAATGTCATAAACATACGGAAATATACTTGCTGGCAAGAAAAATCATACGCTCAAGCCAGAAACCATGACGTTAAATAAAACACCAGAAGAAGCTTCCTTCAGTATTCACACTGTAAAATTTTGAAAACATCGTTATTTCTAAATACAAACACCCAGGTTTTTCACAGAAAAGAGTTTTAGTTTAATGCAGTATATTTAGTGCATAAGTATATATAAGACATTCATTTGTGCATATATGTGAAACGCTAATAAAAACCAATAAAAAAAGGTACATAACCCTTGTGGACAACTGCCCTATTGACTTCAATAGCAAGGTCAGAGGCATTAATTTTCCTCCAACAGAAAATGTTGGTTATTGCTTCTCTCAGTTTAGATAAAGGAGGGAAATGTGCTCCCAACACTTTTTTTTTTTTTTTCTGTGCGGGAAATCGAATTTATTTAAATATCTCAAGCTCTGACTGTCAGTGTTTGGGGTAGGACAGGTCAAAACTCCGCCAGCTGCAGACACGGTTAATAAGTGTGCAATTACCGCACCCACCACCAGGTGTCACCAGCCGCTCCCAAAAACCACCGATCCAAGGGCGACCGTGGTGACAGGGAATTGTGGCATGTGAGCGACCACTGCCAGCCCCGGGAGAGCCATCCAGCTACATACATACAGGATGTACACTAAACTCGGAGTTGGGAGTGACATGGATGATGGTGGTGGCTAATATAGTAAACTAAGCTACCCTAATGGAAGACAGAAAACGTAATAGAAAATATGACAGAATTCAAAACCACATAGTGCAAAAATTGTTCACCTTGTTTTTTGCTGCTGTCTGGGAAAAAGGCTGCATACCGTAGGCCTTTCAAAATAAAAACAAAACAAACTTTGTATCTATACTGTAAGCCATCTGATTATCAGGATATACATAAGGCTAGAAAGAATTCATGCACAGTGACCAGGAAATCAATCTGTTAGTTCTAACTTCTGGTTCCATACATTTCCTCCTGCATTTCTGGAATGCTACCTAACACTTTCACCACATTTTACTTCTTTAAATTATCCCATGTACTTATATCATTAAAAGAACCCAACACCCATCATTTTCCCCATATACATACCCACCACCAGGCCAACTTAAAAATCATCAGGAATATTAATGATTGTTAATTAATGCACTCTCTTAGATACATAAACCTTCTCTGTGCATCTAAAAAAGATCCTTCTAAGAAAATTTACAGCATAGGGAGTGGCCCCGCCAAAATCACAGCAACACCTTCTTTGCTGCGTTAAATGTTAAGCTATCAATTTATCAGTAAAACTCACAGTCCTTATTTGTGTATAAAAGGTGATACATTTTCCCAGGGCCATGCAGACTGAAGGAAGGATCTCCGCCACAGGGACTCAATTTGCCAATATCCTTATTTCCTGACGCAGGGCAGGGAAAGCCTCCTGGGTCACTGTGCTGGTAGGAGAAGGGAATCCTCCACCAGCAGCGCTGCTGCCCAAGTTCAGCAGTTCAGCGGCACCCAGTGACTGGCCACAGCCCTCAAGAGGCAGCGGGTTTGGCAGCAAAGCTGCACAGCTCAGATCCAACAGGAGGCCTTCCCCCTTCCTTTTACTCAGCTGCCTGCTGCATTCATAGATCTATGCACCAGCAGGGCAGCAAATGTTGGTTTGGAGGGCTGTATTTAATACCCAAAGAGCTACCTGTGCTCTGTTAAGCAGAGTGGGATCTTACAATGATATGGGCCACATTTGGTCACTTGTTCTTTATATTCAAATCAGTCAAACATTATATGACAAAGGTCACTTTGCACTGACATAAATAGTTGAGATTTCTCAGCAACATAAGTGAAACACTGCAACAATTTCAAAAATACAGATTAATTTATGAGCAGCACATAAGCTTACTTTTTTGTGATTTGTCTTAAGTAGGTTGTCTTAAAGCAAATACATACATTTATTCTGGAAGTACAGAAAGATAACATGGGACAAAAAATGTCAGGCTATCCAGAACATTTGACAATTTAAATACAGATAAACTCAACAGAAAGGAATGAATCATCATGTCGTAGCCTTTACTGTAAAATAAAATATATAGTTGTTGTCAAGGAAAGAATAATTTTAGTGCACAAAGAAAATGTCCATTATAATGCAAATGTACATGGAAAAGAAATGCTTACTCATTAGTAATGGAGATTTACTTAGCTGTAATTGAAATAGGGAATCTGTATGTTGGAGAATGTGACATCCTGCTGCACAATTAGCATACCATTAAGTAGGAGATGTGAAGCACATACTGACAGTAAAATTAACAATAACTCAGAGGTCACAATTGTAACTATTAGGTCACTTCCACACCTTAGCAAGCCCATAATTATTGTAAAAAAAAAAAGAGAAATGTAAAAACAAGTAATAAACTTTTATTTTCATATAAATTATATGTAGGCATTGCAGATGAAAAGAGTAAAACCTCCTTTCTTAGGCTTTGTCTAAAAGGACCACTTTGCCTTTTTATAATGAATATTTCATTAACATAGCTCATTTCTTACCTGTTAATCTGTTTTCTCCAAGTCCCTTAATGGTAGCCCAGATACTCGGTATTAAGTCACTCTACTATCAGGTGGAGAGAGCAAAAGGGAGGGGGAAAAAGGCAAAACTCTATTCATGAAACTCCCCTTTCTGGGGATTTGCTGTTTTCACACTGTTGAACTAGATTTCCCAAACAATCCAAACTATGGATATCCTTTGGACCCAACCAGCAGGCTAAAAAAAGAAAAGGGTCACATAGATGGGAAAAACAGTTATAAGTCAGTTATCTTTTTGGTACATCGTGTTTATTTATGAATAGTATACATACTTCTGTTGTCCTAAATTCAATATGATGCAAAAGAAGGGGAGCATTTTCCATGGAGCTCATGGTTCCCAGCACTTCCTCTGTGGCACTTGTCCCATAGCACTCTTTGAGCTTTTTGTTCCCAGGTGTTCTGCTTCAAGCGCTTCTCCAGAGTTTCTTTGCTGCTGTGGTGTTTCTCTACACCTCTCACCTACACTCATGCACACACAGCTCCTCCCAGGTCCCTGGATTTTCATTCAGACCCACCTGTGCACAAATTCATGGTCAGCCCTGCATAGTGTCTGCGCTTTAACAGTCCCTAGAGCTCCAACTGCCCAGTGGATAAAGAATTTAGAACAGTTTTTCACATTTAGTCTAAAGGGAGAATATTAGCACATTATGGTAGATTTCACCCACTTTGTACCGTAACAACACTGTCACAGTGGTGGAATCTAGAATGGCAACAAGGTCCATGCCAGCAGAAAGTAGTCATTTACAAAATATAAATTATTTAAAAATAGTGGTATTTGCACGCTACATTTATTTCAAGACATTTTCAAATCAAGCCCATAACTTTAGTGTAATCTTTTCCTGACTATTCCATAACCCTTTTGAAAACTGAAAAGAATGTCAATAAATGAGTTCCTACTATTTCTCAGATTCCCATTTCTTTAACGTCTAATGAGACAGGTTACGCCCAGTTTAAAGATATAATTTCTGAGGCAAATGTTTTGGATTCTGGTATTTTAGGATTTGGGAACAGCCATAAGGAACACTTCCTTCTCCTCTCCTCACCTCTATCAGCTTTGAACATCAGAGTCCTTTATATTTTCTTAGCTTAGAAATAAGCTTTTAAAATATGAGGTTCTGCCATTAAGTTTTCTTTTTTGGCTTTCAGTAACTCTTCACTGGAACCCAACAAAGTTGACTACTAGTCCATATCAAGTAGACAGATACACTGAAATAATTGCCTCTCACAAAAATTATGCATTACTTTTTTCATATCTTTGATTTTGCTTTAGGTTTTACAACATGCATCCATCATCAGCTGCTGTTGGGGAGTAATTACTATCTTCTGTACTTAATCCTTCATATTTCAAACTTTCTGCTGTAAATTTAAAGCCTTTATTATAATAACAAGTGGTAGTACTGCATTCTAGAATAGATGTTTCTACCATATCATTACTCTTCTCTGGTATCTGTGTCCTCTCCTTAAGAGGTCTCAGAGTATGCTGCAGGAACCTGTGTCCCCATTCACATTAAACAAAGCAGCACCTACTTCTGTCTAAACACATTTTCCATTCTTAATCAGTCAGTTCCTTTCTTGTCTTTTTCAGGCAGCATCTGCTCCCACCAAAGCTTTCTCAATTAGACATAAGCTATACTAAAGATAATTGTGAAAACCTTGCAGTGCATTTTGCACTCTTTGTGACTTACAAATATAAAAACCACCGTGGGGATGCACTACCTATAGGACTTCTGTCCTCCAGTACAAAACCTGAAGGAAATGCTTCTTACTTGTACAGTTGCTGTAAATAGCTACTGCCCACTTCATTTGTCTGTTCACCAGTACTTCTCTCAAAGTGTAAATATCAGAATCTGTGCCCCATACAAAAGGCAGTCTGAAACAGGCTCAGACAAGAGCAGCTGATAACAGCCCTTAATAACCGTGGAAACTCTCAACCATGCTCAGCTTTGAAAGGTCTCCCCTTGCTCATCTATCCCGCAATACTGTTGCAATCCTTGCAATACTGTTCAACTGCCAAGTAACTGCTCTGTAATAAGAGGAGTTTCACAAAATGTGGCTGATTATCTGTAGAGCTGCATAGATTTGAGCATTACTTCTTTTCAGAGAAATCATGTGCACGTGGTATGTGCACACTGGCCTCTCGTTGGGTACAGTAGATAGTAAGAAATCTCCACTTTATCAGGGATCTCTGGCAGATGTGCTGGTTTTCACTCAGACACCAGCATGCACCAAATACTACCTGGGTTGAACGAATACAACATGTCACGGAACACCATTCCCAGGATCTTTTCAAACACGGTGGGGACACTGTGTATGTTATTCGCCAGAGGCCTTGGCCTGCTGTGAGGGCAGTCTTCCTACTGTCCTTTGGGTCAGACTTTTCTTCAGGCCACATCCCTGGCTCCATCTATTGCTTAGCAAGCATGAATCCTCCTTTAAACCTGCTTTCAGCAGCCTACTGAATCTGCTTTTATCTTTTCATCAAAACGATGATGAAAAGGTTAGGTTCCAAACTGAGGAAGGTGTGATTAATTCCTTGATGGCTCAGAGGATATACTCCATCTTTGCAGCAGGTAAATAGTGAGTTAGCTGTTTAATAAAGTACTTCCCTTTCATCACAGCTGTAAAGAATCCATAGTTGATCAGGGCGATTGCTTCCCAATGATAAAAATTTCTTAGATCATCATATGTTTTACATTTAATGCTGGAGTACTGCATTAGATTAAATTCAGCATCAAAATAAGCTTATTTTCTCCCCTGCCGTTTCCCTATGTCTATGTGTTTACCAGATACATTTCTTCCTGTTTTGCATGTATTTTTTTCCTACTGCTTTTCTCATCAAAAGTGCTCACCAAATAAACAAGCATCCATCTCTCCTTCAAAGCCAAAAAGACTTCAGCAGCCAGAATCCCTTTAT
Source organism: Lepidothrix coronata (assembly GCF_001604755.1). NCBI lineage: Eukaryota > Metazoa > Chordata > Aves > Passeriformes > Pipridae > Lepidothrix > Lepidothrix coronata. Next base: position 2,276,045 of record NW_016690254.1, on the reverse strand, counting down.
GAAAATTGTTTCACTTTATCTTCTCCTTCTTTTTCTAGAAAACTACCACAGCAGGTAGCTACAATGATGTGTACTTTTACAGACAGGGTAATTTATCCATTGTAGATCAGTTGCCTTTATAGATCTTTTCCTTTGATGACCTGGGCTTTATCTTTAAAATGGATATCCATAAACTGACTCTGCAGGACAGTTTGTATGTCTTCATTACTCATATTTTATCAATAAAAAAAAATCCAAAGCAATTATGAATTCATATGTCCTCACAACTACCTAGGCATCTTGTTTAATTTTAAGTACATGTATGTATGCATGTATTTATTTATTTTTTTTATTTACTTGACCAAAATTTTCGGCATCTCAGCAATTAACTGCGATTTCTTATTTTAAATTGTTCTTAAATTCTCTCCTTTTAGAAATCCTTTTTATTCTAAAAAGAACCATCAGGCAGGGGAAAGACCAAAATCTCCTTCTCCATAGTGCATCTTAAACACAGACATATTTATAGGCTCATAGCAATCCATTTCCATTTTTTCATTGATAACTCCTTCCTCTTGCGATGCACTGGTGCAGGAAGATTCAGGTTCTGCAGTGAATTCCACAGCCTCTCAGAACTCTTTTGGCTTTCTTTCATTGAATTTAATCTGCGAGTCTATTTAGTTTGTCTAATTAATTTATTGCCAGTTTGTCTTCTGTTTCTTGCAGAAACCACTGAAGTCTTCTCTGGATTCTTGCCAAGACAGGCAGGTTTTTATTCCCTCTCCTACCTTGTAGCTATGTTCTGGACAATACAGGGGGAAAGGCTTCAAAGTATAGAGCCAATCTCTAGCTCCCAGTGCTAAAGAAGTGAGATTTTTCAAAAAGTGTAGTAGGATGTCAGTGACCAAATTGGCTGCTAAAACCCCATGCTTATCTCCTCAGCCTATGAGCTGTGTTCCTGAAGTAACGAATAAATCTTAATTTCCCTCCCAAGAAGATCATGTTTGGGTAGCAGTAGTTTACATTATTTGAGGTGAGACAATACAAGTATTCTCCTCCAGGATATTAGAAATAGAAAACAGTTTCAAATGAAAATATTTTTTTCTTTCTTCATGTTCCAAGTGAGTTCAAGGTTAATAGAAACTTTCAACTTATCTCCTAAGAAACTGGATTCACTCCACTATTACTGCCACAATTTTTGACTTAGGTTGAGCCAAGAGGAGGTTTGTAGGTTATTTTCATTATGGAGATAAATCAGTGATGGAGTGAAGTATTTATTAGGTGCAATGCCTTTTATTTCCACATTATGTGTGTGAAGGTTTTGTTCCCCTAGAAAGAACGTGAATCCAGACCAGAGAGAAACCATCTCTACTTGTAGTTCCAAGTCTCCTCTCAAGAAGAGCTGCACACAAAAGTGGTCTTCCTCCCTTTTCTTTCTTAAAATACGTTTGCATTGCTTTTCTGGTCTTATTTTCTCCATGGATTTTTGTAGTGCTTTTCTAAGTTGATGTTTCAGCATATAGAGAAACATTTTATCTGAACCAAGAGCAGAACCTACTACACAGTTTCCTGAAATCTCTTGTCCATGTGCCCTGTGCTATATGTGTGGCTGGTATTGTTTCAGCTGTCAGTGATAGAAAGGCATGAGGCCTGCATTTATTGTGAACGAAGGATGAATATTAATAAGCTGATCAGCTTCAATGAAGTTTCATTCAGTGACCAGCATGACATAATAATAAAAGATTCAAATCAGTTGCCAGAGATACAGAGCATTTTGAACCAACGAAGTTAATAAAAACAACACTACTTGGTCAGGAAGGGCACAAAAGAGGTGGAAAAAACCAAGAAGCATATTTTCAAAACAAAATCAAGATAGACTGATCTATGTCATATATTCTATTAGCATAATTTAAGTCCTGTGATAGAAGCTTTATACAGACTGGTTTTGACTAGTTTACTTCAAATCTGTAAGTAAATTCACATTTTTCAAAACACCCTCTTAATCAGAAAAAAGTATTTTGTGAAATCTGTGAACAACATCATCAGTATCTCAACTCCAGAACTGTGAGTGAAAGCCTCAAAGAAGAATACAGCATTTCATCGACTGAATTTTTAGAAGTTAAGTTGGCCAAGCTGAGAGAGACAAGTGAAGATGCTGATGAAGTTGTTTCACCAATTTAAAAGAAGCAGCATCTCTCAACCATGCAATAAGATGGACTCGACTAGTGTCACCTTCAGTAATATGAAGATCCTCCAAACAGTGTGAACTCCCTTTCCAGGGAATAAGAAATAAAGATGAGCAGGGGAGAGGAAAGAAATACTCCTGAACAGATGGGAAGAGAAGAACAAGACTGGAAAAGAAATGCAGAGAATTTTCCATTATTCTTAACCCATCTGGAGACAGGGAGAACCACTGGAACAGCAGTGAGACCATTCTCATGAGCTGCATGCTAATAGCCTCAGAGCAAAGACAGAGGAGGGCCTTGGCTTTAATGCAGACTCAATTTCTCGTCCATGAGTTGGGAATTCAAAATTCTAATTTGCTTCTCAAGGACAAAATAATCTATGCTTTGATTTGGTGATTTGAAAATATTTGCTTTTCCAAACTTTCACAAATCCACTAGTTTTTGATTCATTAATGAGCAGAATCACTACTGCAATTTGTGATAACAGTGTGCAAGAAAAATCATTGCATTTAGCACACGGTGGATTGATTTCATGGCAGTCTTTTGGAAAAATAAGCTCAGAATGATGGGACTGTATAGGATGGAAAGACAGACAGAAAAGAAGAAAAGAATTTCAGAAGCTCATCTTCCTTGAGTTCTCCTATGGGACCAAACTGTTATGTGGCCTGACCTCCAGGCCTCCTCATACTCTCCCTGAGGTGTGGAATAAGAGATGGAAGCCAGTTTGAACTTTTTTTCTCTCATGGGATCAGTCATTAACTCTGGGCATCAGCAAATCACCAACTGTAAAGAACACTGGTACTTTCACAATAATTAGGAATCTACCTGGAACATTCCAGCCTGGAAAATTCTCAATTTGCTACAATATGTGAGAAATATTAACCATCATGGTTTGGGCTACGTTTGGCTTTGGATCAGTGAATCCACACAGGATTTCAGATTAAAGGCAGTACAGATGGATAAGAAAAATGGAGAATTTTTTTAAACACTGAAGGAGATTTTTCTTCATTTGCTGTGACATGTTCTTCCTCTTTGTGCTCTCCAGTTGCAAGAGCTTTCATGATGAAGGCACTGGCAGTCACTATGCTGTTTCATATTATCCTTCTGCTCCTAACTGAAATGAATGGGATGCACATTAAAACCATTCCTCAGTCTAGTTATTTAGAAGCCCCTAGCTTGCTAGCAGTAATTGGTAGGATTTAGGTTGGTTTTGGTTAGGGGTCTGGTTTTGTCTGGGCTGTTTTTTTTTTTTTTAATTTAAAGTGTATTTTATGTACAGAAAATATTCAAACCCTCACAGGAACTGTTCATAAACTTTTTGCAATTATCTTTATATTTATGGAGACTCAAGATGACACAGCCAGTTCAAAAAACAGCTTTTGGCTACTAATACTGACCTAACATGGAAAAATCAATATAATTACAAAAGCAATTAAGCATGGCAAGTAAGGAGTCCAGCCTTTGCTCAACTTCAAGTAATTTAGATTAACACAAACATAGCAGCCAAAATACTCCTTTCTCATAGACAGATTCCAGCAAAATTGAACCGGCAACACATCAAATCACAATAATCACTGGGTGTGTGTCTAAGGTCACCGGGGTTAACAAAATCACCTTCAAGACCTACAGTGCTGGCAGTGGGTTACAACAAAGGTTAAAATGATGGGAACGTGGGCAGAGCGAAGAGATGGGTTATTTGGGCAGCCTTGGGACTTGAAAGTATCTGGGGTCACTTTAAGCAAGCATCAGTACTTTCTCAGTATAAAATACCAGAAAATCCCCAGTAATGAGTTAGCACATTAAGAATACATGAGTGTGTTGGGAAAAAGTGCATTCTATTTCCAGTGTTTCCTGAAAACAGGAAAGCAAGGAAACTGCCCCTTGAAACAGTATGGTCTCCACTAAACTAAAAAATCTTTAGAAGGAAGAATTGGAGAGGCAATAATTTAGATACAGAGAGGACAAAATGCACAGGAAAATGACTGTAACTAACCTCCAAAGTCAGACTTAACTAGCCAGAAGAATTGCTGGCTCTTTCTATAAGCAATCAATTAAGTTATCAGAAAACAGAACTCTGAAAAAGAGTAATTTCTTGAAAATATAATCACCTTGTATGTATTCTTCAGTGAAGAAATAGCTCATAGTGCCTTAACTAAGTGTGAAGCCTCACTCTTCACATCTCATTAGAGAATTTGGCCACTACGAACCAACTTTAAACCACAGCAGTGCTATGAGATATGTTGCATTCACATGCAAACAATGAACCCATGTTATGAACACATCTCTATTTTAGAAGAGCACAATATTGTTTGGCTTTATGAACACATGCAAATTGAAATTATACATTCATAATGCCTCTCTCTGGGTCAGAGCAGTTTTATGACTTTAATCACGAGGAGAAGAATTAGCACATTAAATGCTCAAAATAGTTCAGTGCACACTGTCTGTAGAAAAATGTAAATGAGTAAGACAAACTAACTCTAAGAACTGTACCTAACTCCCTCCTAAAGCTACAGGACATTGGTACTTAAATTCAATTTCTTTCATTGGGACTAGACTGAGCACTATTTTACACAGATAAAAGTACATAATAATCATGGCATAACACAAAATAGTAATGAATGGGTAAGAAGATTCATTATTATTTTCTTTGAGAACTACTTTTCACTTCTGTTTTAGCAACTGCATTGAAAACACAGTTAACAACACTGATTTGCAAATTTTTTTCTAAACCCAAAGAGCAAGGAGATAATTTTTTATGCTGATAATAAATAACACTTCTAAATTCCACAAGTTCTGTGAGAAATAGAAATAAAGCCTTTAAAAAGAAAAAAATAAACTTCCACTACTAGATTTCAGGACTGACATTTCCCTTGCAAGGCAAGAAGCTGCAGAGATTTTGTTCAGTTGTATAATAATGGCATCAACAAATAGTAAAATGTAAAATTCCTAACTAAATCCTGAATAAAAATGGAAAAGAAATTATTCTCTCATCTATTTGTTTCAAATGCATTCATCAGCTGCAAGATAAAAAAGCCTGTAAGATGAGAACACATTTTGAAAATGTGCAAAACATCTGGAGACACAGTAAATGAGCAAACAAAATTAATACCTGCACAAGCCCTGGAGGTACATTATTTGCAGCAAAGTTCTTGTATAGGTACCAACCCTTATATATCAGTTGGAATACAGTACATTTTGCTACTGACTCCATATTTTAAATTTAGTAACTTATATAAAAATATTTCTCCCACATACATCTGACAGAAAAAGAACAATTTTATAGTCTTAAATCTGATCTTTTTTCCCCCCAGTTTTTCAGAATATTAATTGTCGTGAGCTGTCCCTTTTGGCAGGGCCTCCTGATGCCCTCAAACTGTTTTGTCTTTGTGCTTTAGCTTGTATGTTTTGACTTTGTACCTCAGCTCTTTTGTATGATAGCTCTAAATATGAGATTTTGCTTAATTTTTTTTACCACAACTTCAACATACTGATAGAACAACAAGAGCAAAGTAGTATAATTTTTTAACACTATCAAAGTAACCCTATGAGAGATCATGTCCTCACTGCGTAGGTCTATCATTATGTCAATCTATTGGATAGAGCAAATGTTTGGAAACATCTAAGTAAGCACAACAGATTATCAAATGAATCTTTTCCAAATCGAGCTGTCTTTTCATAATCTGTATACTTTCAGTTTTTGTCACTGTTTACCCATTAGTCCAGAGTCATCATTAAACACAGTACTTTTAGGCCCTGTGGCAGCCTCTGGTCTGGCACCTATATTAGTAACAAATAAAGTGCTCAGCAGTTCTGTGGCCCAGGCCAGTAATTTATTTACTTGCTAAAATTTAGATCCAAAATCTCAAAAGTGTAAAAAAATACCAAGCAATACTCAAATAAAAAATGGTGGGAGGGACGACAAGAACATGTCCCTTTGCCATCTCCTTGGAACCACCTGTGTTTCCTGACTTCCACTGTGGTGCCAGAAAACAAGCTAAAATCTACAAGCATTCTTGTATTGATGTCAATAGATGGTGGATTGGTTCTTAAGTCTTTCTCTTTCACATTATGAGCTTTCTGGGTTCCAGGAGTACCAGTCAAACCAAGATTGACAACTAGGTCAAGGTTGAAGTTTAGTGGGCCTGAAATCCCTGTTCCAACATTAATAACCCTCGTTCAGAGAGTTCTATCTCCTCCAAGTGAAGCTCCAAAACGAATTCTGTGTTTGTCCTCACTAAAATGTAACTTGAGCTTATGGTTCAACAGTCACTAGTACCAGATTTGAGCAGTGCTGAATTACAAAGAACTACAAGCTGCCTCTTGATCAAGTACAGACAAAACATCTGTAAAACTATCCAGTGTGTCCGAAGTAGAGAACATACCAAACTTCATGGTTTTGCACCAATTGTCGGAGAACGGAAAATACTTGATCTGATGTCGAGTGATGACAATGACATTTTGTTACTCTTTAAAACTTTCTGAATAAAAGAACAAAGAGAATGACTTTATATCAAGCCAATGTGTTTTGCTTCATCTGTCTGCAGCATTTTGATTCAGTATTAGGATCAAGAAGTTTGAGGTTGGGTACTCTTGAAACACGTCCTGGATCAGAAGCGGATCCTTACTTTTGCGTAAAACTGTTGAGTCAAGAGCGCACCAGTGCTCTGAACAACTGAGTTGGTCATCAGACATATGGTCACAGCACAATGTATCAGTGAGTAGCAGCCAGGCTGAAAATACAGACAATGCTTCTAACTAAAGAGTCATTTGACTCAAACAGAATCCTTGGTCAAGTCAAAGGCAACGTTTTTCACTCAGAGATAAAATAATTGCGTAATTCTAATGACTCACTGGGAATTTACAGGCTGGTTATCTTTCAAGTTTCGTTAAACAAATGTTGCTAATAAGCAGGAGGAACATTATTTGAATGACCATTTTGAGGCATTTTGCTTATTTTTTTCTTTTTTTTTTCATTTCTCTTAGCAATAGAGGAAACAAACAGAATACTTGAGATAACTACAGATCTCAGGCTTTATGTCTTGTTGAACCTACACAGTTAATATCACCTCTAAACAGATAAAAATTATGTAAGAAATACCTAGAAGAGCAAAGCTGAAATCTTGAAATGCTTATTTTCAGGGAGAATAATAACACACCCTTTAAAGGCTCCCTTGAGGGTTTCTAATTAAATTAGAATGAGAACCTTAACAGTGACATAATATACATTAAATACATATTTCAATACTTTGAATTAGGGTATCTGGGATAATTTTGACCATAATGGATACTGCTTGTTTCCCAAAATAAAAAATAATACATTGTTTCACTTTCTAGATGTTATTGATGTCTGCAATAATGCAATGAGGGTCACGGTGGTTTTTAGAGTTTTTCTGAGTTTCCTCCAAATTTAAGTTATTAGCAATGTCTGAGACAATGCATTCCATTTTATCAGTATTTAATGCAATTATATTCTAAAGCAACAGTTTCTAGTTAAAGTATTTTAAAGCTTTGCTGAACCAATTTTTTTTTTAATTAGGAAAATGTGGTCCTGTAAATACAGAGATCAGGCTTCTGAACAAAGCAAAGAAATTGTGCAAGCTTTTCCCTAGTCTATGTGACTTCTCACTTTGTGAGTGCATTCCATCTCAGCTATGCAGGAATACTGAAAAACACGGTTTTCTTCCCTACACACAACTTTCAACCTGTTTAACTCGATTTCAATATTTATGTTATATATCCAGTGGAACAATGTCTGGATGCCTGTAGCTAAATTTCCTAAGAAAATCCTTCCTAATTGAATTCCCTGGTGTTCACAAATACCTTTAAAACACATCTTTTCCTGTGTGTTTGTATATAACTATACAATTTCATGTTGCTCTTTTCGAAAACCCTATTTGTTCCTCAGATTCAGATTAAAGCAAGATAAATCAAAAATTCTTCCTGCCTTCTTTTTTTTTTTTTTTCAATACACTGTTTTTGGCATTTGAGAATGTCTGAGGATTTCAAGTAATACCAATAATATTTACTGTCTTCCTGTACAGCTGTAGAAGAGAAGACTATGTAAAAGTGAGGGATAACCGGCAAGGACTTTGCCAGTGTTTCATAGCAGAAAACTCAGAATTCAAGAAGAAAGAGCTTCTATGGAATAGAAAAGGTTATAAAAGTTTAAGAGTGCATTACTTCCCTATTCACAAGCACCAACACAGAATCCATAAATAACATTAAATATAAATTAAAACAAGTTTCATGCTAAGATATCAGAAATTGTGATTTATTTTCTCAAAGACTTTATACTCACAATCTCATCTCCTGGCAACCAATATCCTTCTTGTTCAATACCAGCTTTTGACCCTTTACACCCCACCGTCAGGGTTTCCACGATAAGACCATCCTTGACCGCTAAACTCAGCTGACGTGTGGTTTCTTTTGGATGCATACCATGGACTCTAGACATATACCTGCACACAAAGCACAGAAGTCTTTAAGTGTTAGGGTTAAATTATAAACTGTGTCAGCAAAATAAACAAATGATGTTTCAATTTTCAAATTATTTAAAATAATACACAGTCCAAGTTTTAGATTGTTTTCAAACATGCAAAATTAATACAATTTCCCCCTTTATTTCAAATCATCTTCCCCTTGCAGCTATCATGTGCACACTTAGACAAACAGTAGCACAGTAATCTTCTACAAAACACTTCCCAAATTAACATGCACACTGCTTGGGCTTGTCTCTGCCACATCCATTTGTGTCCTTTGGATTAACTGAAACTTACATTTCTCTAATACTTCCCATGGCATACATAGTATAGAATGAGTCTGGAGAGCTACGAATGAATCCTTGTGATGCCTGTGTGTACAACATATTTATAAAAAATGTGAAATTTATGTATCACATATGAAAATCCAACAGTTGGAGTTACTGTACTAAATGTTTTTTCTCCTTTTCTTGAGATAACCACAATGATCACACTGTGATGAACTGCTTTGCTGAGAACAAAACATATGCAGCCTAAACTGTGTATGTACATGAGCTTCAACTGTGTAATATTGTCCTTTAATCAGTATAATTTACTTCCAGGCCAGCACCAAATATTAACTTGGAGTAACCAACATAAAATTATCTCTCAAAAATAAAGATGACCTCCCTGCTTTAAGTTCATTACACTTCAGATTCCAAGAACATATCTGTGACTTAATGCACATGGAGAAGCAAAGAGAGCTGCAATCACATGCAGTAAGTGAATTGATTTGGAACCAAATATTTTGCGGACATATTTTCTTAGTTATAGATCTCTTGCAGTTGCAGAGCTAACTCTTTTGCTGGAACTGGTTTACACTAATCTAATCTTTTTGTTTTGCTCTATAGGAAACTAAATGCATATAATCATACAGTAGATTTGTGATTGAGTAGAAGCATATATTTGTGTAGCAAATTATAAAATAATAAGAGCAGCACAGGACATTTATAAATTTCTACTTGGTATCAGAGGCATTTACATAAAAGCAGCATGTTTGCAGGATCTTGGGGGTTATGTTTTTTAGGATAAAATCTCTTAGAGGTAGATGCTGCCACTTACTATATTTACTATATTTTACAATGTCTGCCACAACATGGTCCAAATCTGGTTGGTTTGAGCAATCTACCACTGCATAATAAGAAATAGGAAATATAATTAATACAGAAAGAAAAAAATTCTGTGCAAGTTTATGATCCAAGCTAATATAGATGAATATTATGCTGGCTAGCAAAAAGAAGATAAGGCACTTCAGTTCTGTACCACACCAGGTGGATGCTCACATGCCCAATCTCATCCTTCTCTGGTGCTGCAGAAACCAAAACCCAACATGAGAACCTGTTCAAGTGATATTAAACACCACGAATGAGTTTTCCAAGTTCTCCAAATTCCAAGGTCTTAAACAGGCAGAGACTCAAATCCGTTTAATTCACTTTCAAATAGAGTGCAAGTGAACACCACTAGTTTGTGTAAAGTGCTGAAGCTTTAAAACTGCATGAATACAACTAATGTTGTAACTAGTATGATGTATTTCATGTGTGTGTGCACATGCACACATATTAATGCAAACACAATGAGCTTTTTTAAGTGTAAATTATCTTTGCCAGCATTTGCTAATGTTACTGTTTTTTCATCAGATTTCCATTTTTAACTCTGTACTAACAGCCTCCCTGATGGGGCCACAGAATTCATGTTGTCTGCAATTTCTTCAAGTCTTTAATACGTCTCAAAATACAGAGCATTCTTCACATTTTATTGGCAGAACAAATCAGACACTGAGCAAGGAAGTGATTTCCCTACAGTTACACAGTGGGCTTCTATAAGCCTGAGGATAGAAATCAAGTATTAACCCAGTGCTATAAGCCTTAGTGTGTCCTGCTGAAGAAACCATGTATTTTGCATTGCATCATCCCCAGTCGCGCGAACACCGTCCAACAAAATTCTTAAATGTAAGCTACAGGTTCTGTGATTTCTCAGTCACGTTTCTGAACAGAAGAGATATATAATAGAAACCAAAAAACCTTAAACCAACCCTAATCAGCTAATCTGTCCGTTTCCACTGTGGCACGGGATGCACTAGTGAAAAAGAGCACAAGGCTCAGAATCGCCTGTTTCTCAAATCCAATCTATGTTCTCAACCAGAGTGAAAGTACTGCCACCAACTAAACTATCTCCTCATTTTCTCCAGCTGTAAATTGTGAGTAATAAATCCCCAGAGGCTTTTTGAAGAATACTTTAGTCAACGTTCAGACTGTGCAGTCTGTAGATCCACAGGGGTTATGTTTTCCATTTTTAAAATAAAATGTTATCATCTTTCATAGGAAAGCACACACATGTAGGAGAATGTTTTTACTTCAAAGAGTAGAACTGCTGTTAGAAAAGTGCCCCCTCCCCCAAACTTTTACTCCTGTCTTGTTTCTTTTCAGCCAGAAGGACATCAGCTAAACGATGAAGTGATTAAGGCACAGGATTTGAATCAGAAAAGACAGTTAATGCTCTTTAACAATGAAATGTGAAATAAACTGTTACAATATGAGAAAGATGCACAAAATACGTTAAAACCCAGCTTAGATAGAGAAAGAATGATGTTTAGAATTCTAACTACTATGTCAGCTTCTTTACTGGATCAGGGAAAAACAATATTGAAACATCTTTGGGCGGAAGTGACACCACTAATCAAACGAGCACAAGCCTTTTCCTGGCACTGCATCCACTGAAGCATCTGGCACCAACAAGTTAAAAAACAAGTCAGAGAGATAAAGCAATCCCCGATTGCTGTTTTCAATAAAAGCTGATTAGCTGTACCTTGGAGACAGGGAGTTGAAGGAATACTGGTTTATTATGCTCCCTATCAACAGACTGGGAAGTGTAACACAACTCCTATACTGCTGTTACTAGCCAGCCACAAGAAGTAAAGCAAATACACTCAGATGAGTGAGAACAAGGCATGGAGACAAAGTAAAATCCCCTAAACCAGCAAACCAGCCCTCATCAGATAGGGAGCTGAAACGACCATTTCAAAATACAATTTAACTGTGGTAATCCCTACTATATAAAATGAGGGGCTTTCTGTGGAAGTTTGGCCTGATAATCTGCATGTTACATTCCAAATCTCACCAAATGAGGCTGCCTGTCTGCAGGATACAGAAGCAACTGAATTGCTGCTGAATATTAGAGTATTTATAGGTCAGTATTTTCTCCATTTATAACCTGGCAGCACAAACCTCCTTGATATTAGCATAGAAGAATCTAGCAAATCCAGCAAAATTACAGGCTTTGTAATCAAATTTTAAGAGCCTAGTAATGCATGTTTTCAATTATTGCAACACCACTTGGAAAGCAAATGATAAGGATCTTTAGCATGTAGTTTGTTCATCACCACCCTTAAGCAAATCTCATTGCCATATCATCAAATGTATATGTAAATGTGCTGACCTTCAAAAACAAGATACTACCAACACGATCTGGTAGATGACATGTGCACATACCAAATATATGTGCATATCTGTCTGACAGCGAAAGAAAAACTTAAGATGAGAATGATAGAGGATAATCAGTAGATTCGTAGATTGTATATGTATGTGCATGCTCATCTGTATTTAGTGCACAAAATACCAATCAGAGAAATGTGAAACAACAATTTCAAACTTATTTGGAAATGCAGATGAACAGTAGTCATGTATTTTCAAATTTAGCAACAGTAAAATATCATCATATTCTTCTGTTCCTATACCTTATTTTTGTTACCCATCCTAAAACCTTGACCACCTCTATAGACACCACAGGGACAGTCCAAGGGGTCAGCACAGCTGGAGGGGGGGACTCCAGCCATTCTCACAGGCCTCACAGAACCCAGGGACCACACAGCCACCTGTTGCACACCCCACCTGAGCCACATCGAATGATGGGGGAGGAAACCTGGTGCATGCCCTTCCAGACCCTCTCTCCTTCACAGCAACAAACTGCAGAAGCTCCTGTCACTCATGACACTACCAACTAACAACTGGATCTTGCCACCTCCCTTTGCTAAACTAAAGTGGACCACAGAAGTACCCTAATCCACCCCTGAACCACTTACCTGCCAAATATAAAGAAGACATTACAGAACCACCAAAGTCTGTCACCGTATGACTAATTCACCCATAAATCTTCAAGATAATTTTCTCAAACTACCCAGTGTTCTTTAGGTCTGTCTGTTCAAAACCTACATCTAATACACGTGCTTCATGGAATACCTTAAAACTCAAGAAAAAAAAGTCTGGTTTGATATAAGGGGTGTGGAGGAAGCAGACTCTAAAGCTGCAATCACCATGGGAGCAAAACAGATACAGAAGTAGCCGGCACTTGCAGGGGATCAGATGGTGAACTTTTCACCTACAGCTGTCACACAGCTCACAACTTTTCCTTGGTGCTGTGCAAGACACAACATGAAGCCAAACCCTGTCCCAAAGAGCTTAATCTGTATGGCCACAAAACAATGCATGTAAATAGCTAACTCGGCTCCCAGAGTCCTCTTGAAGGCAACAGTGCTCTACTGAAAGGCAGCAAATAGTCTACATGAGCACAGCTGTGCTGTGGCCCAAAAAGAAAGCTGGCCAAGGAAGGTTAATTAAGGTGGAAATTGGACACAGGTATTTTAAAAAAAACTCCCAGTTTTTCTGGACTCATAAGGAATTGCATTTTCAGCCATCTGAACTCATCAAAAGGAAAATACTGAAAAAAACTCTACAGAAGCATCTCTGTACAAGACTGAAGAAAAATATATATAGGAAATAGCTGCCTTATATAAAATACAACAGTGTGACAAGTGTGGGTAGATGCTAATTTTAGTGGCAAACACTGTAATCTTGGTCTGATCAATTATCTCTCTCTGTGCTGGATGCCTCTGCCCCTCCACGATGGGAAAGGAAGTAGCAGTCTGCTGGCAGCAGCAGATTATCTGCTGAGCAACTCGTCCAGGGATGAGTGGAGATCTGATAAATTTGAGATCTGATAAACTGAGATCTGATAAAATTGAGATCCAATAAAATGCAGCAGATTCCATTAAACTCAACTGAAAGCCTGCCATTAATTTTAAATGTTACCTACAGGTATATAAAAATGTCCTAGATTCAGGGACAGACCTTAAGGAATAATACATAAAATAGAAGAAAAGCAGCCAAAAATCTGTTCTGAGTTTTCATTGTGTTCCTGCAACTAGTGAGAAATGCCTTTTGCTTTACTTTCAGGGTATGACAACAGTTTTATAGAAGGCCCGCACATTTCTTTTAAGCCTTTTTTTTTAATTGGAAGAGATTAGGCCACTTGGTCATACTGAAAGTGAAATGCAAGAGATAGCAGTGATAGATTTTTTTCTTTTTAAATACAGCTACATGTCACAAAAACTTATAATACTCAGGCTCAAATCTCAGGAATCCATTAGCTGTCCTTGTGGAAAGCCAGGTGAAGATTTGTGCTCACAGCTGTATCTCAAGGTCTCGCCCTGAAGCTCAGGTTGCCTTCTCCCACTATGGTACCAATCAACTTTCATAAAACACAGGCTAAACATTATGGGTATTTGACATATATATTCCCTGCTTGCCAGAAACTGAGAGCTGGTCTGAGAGCTGGAGACAATACATACACACAGAGAAAAGCAGAACTGTCTACAGTGGGAATGTAGCAGCTCACTTTTGTTTTCTAAGATACTTTTTGATATGTTTACACTTTCTGAAGTTTCAATTACGGATTAAATTCACTCAGATAAAGACAACCAAATCACCATGTTATGCCTCTGTGTTTATACTCCACAAAGAGATGCAGGTATATGAACAGGCTGCATTCGATTTCCACTGCATTCCACATACCAACAACACACTGCACAGACCACACAGGCACTGACAGTGCTGTTGCCTCTGCAACAAAATGCTTCTTATACGATCTACATTTTACGCAGTCCAAAATTCCAGAAATTACAGAGAAATCATGAATTTACTTTTCCCTCTGACATCAGTATCTGCAACATTCATTTTGAAGACACATACACTATCAAAGCAGGAAACATCTTTAAAATTTGTTTTATCTCTCCTTCGTAGTCTACAAATACAGCATTTGCATGAATACGGTCTCATTTTGTGCAGTGTTTTTATAAAACAAAAAGAATGCATAAACTTGATAGTGAAACAGTGCAACCCAGCAGTTCAATGAAAGATCTGCCTGATGTTTGTGCTGCTGCTGTTAAAAGACAGCTATGGAGTAATCTTGTTTGTGCATGCTTTAGACACCCCAGGCACCACAGTTTCCTATAATGTTAATCACCTGGGTCATTTCTGTAGAAAGCACAGAAATGTTAACTCAGGTAATTCCCTGATTCAGTAATTTAAAGTGCCACTCACACACTGCACTACACACTTTAGATTGCGTAACCCACAGTTATGACCAGGAAAAGCAAGTAATTAAGGTATCAAGCTATTCAATCCTTATCCACAAAAATCTCCCTCTCAGAACTACTACCACCTTCTTAGAAAAAGGACTCTATTCTCATTTTTCCAACCTGAAAACTTGTATGTGGTGCTGTTGGTAATGTACAAGTGTGTGCACTGAGCACGACTGGCAAACAGCAGCACTAATTGTTCAGGGGCACTACATGCATGGGTACAACTGCTCCTGTATATGCAGGGCCACTGTTCCATCACCTCTTTTCTTTGGATGTGCTGAAGTACATCCAAACAAGTATTGCATGACTCAGAATGTAACATCCTAGACAATACCTTGCAAATGAAATATTTAGTCAGCTCATACCGAGCATTTCAATCCAAAACATGTTTAAAAAAATAAACATTCAAGTGTTTTCATGATTAATTTTTTTTTTTGAGTTTTCCATCTGATTTAATTTCAGTTCTTATCTGGGTCAAAATCTTTTTCTTTCTGTTTTATTTTTTTTTGTTTTTTTTATTATTATTATTATTATTATTATTATTTTATTTTATTTTTTTTTTTGGTGGGGGGATGTTTTGGTTTTTTTGTTAGACTAGTTTTAGTCTAGCTAAGTTTCAAAATCATCACACTGTCACACAAATGTTCACCTTATTACCATCTAGGGAACAGCACAACGGCTGGAAAAGCCATCAGGGCAGAGCTGCTGTTTTTGGTGATGATATTGTTTATATGAATGGGAATATGAAACCACAGCCTAAAATAGATGGTATGAGTAGTGCTTTGGAGATCATTCTCTCTCCACTGATTACAGAGAAAGCCTTGATGAGCACTTCAGGCCAGATAGCAAGCTGTTAAATGGCCATGTCCCACCCATTTTTACCTTTTACTTCTAATAAAGAATCACATTTATTTACAGCAAAGAAACCAAACATAAGCTAGAAGGTTTACTTTCAAATATTATAAAGATGTTATGATTCAAGCAAAAAAAACCATTCTGGTTGTGACATAAAAATTGGTTTACTTTTAGTGATTAGATATAAAGTTAGCCTGTTATGTATTTTTCTGAGTAAACTTACACAACTTCAGTACAAATATTAATAGAAGTATGGAGTACATGAAAATGAAAATGGGGACAGTGATTTTTCAAGTCAGTTACACTTCCACCCCTTTCCTTCTCAATAGTTCTACTGAAGCTCATAGTTTGCATGGATTATATGAAACATTGAATCTTACAGTTTTAATAGTAACACACAATAAGGAGAGTTTAAATGAGTATGCTCTCATCAGCAAATGTCTAACATGGAGTATTGCTGTTGTTAAGAACAACGTGTTTGTGCTGTTAGTGTGAATCATTTTATTTACCAGACATACTCAGGCTCAGCCCAGAGATGACTTCACCTACCGAATCAATGAAGAACATTGACCTTTGAGATAGAAAAAGAAAACTGCTATACTAGCAATATCACATAAGAGCATTCTTAAGAGAGGAGTTATCAGATAAGGAAAACCGATCAAGCAAAATTTGTTAGAATATTTGAACACCTATCTATTTTCTCACAGAACAAAATGTAGGAACTAGATGTGTATGCAATAATATTTCTGATCGAAGCAAATACACAAAAAGCTCCACCTCACCTCAAGCTCCAGTTCTCAATAAAACATCCTTCCATGCTAAACCCTTACAGTCGTAACAGTTGCCCAGCCAGCTAAAGCAAGGCTGGAGGAACCTCTGTCAGTCCCACGATGAAGAGTTTTCTACACCAGGCACTGAAATAGTCTTATGACAGCCAGCACTGAAAAGCAGACCCAGCAATTCAGGTAGCAACATTCTTTATTGCATGGTGGGACAGTGTTTCAGTACCAAGCTGAAGGAACAATTATCCCTAAGAGATTACAGACAGCACTGTTTAATACATGTGGACTTCTTTTTCTGTATTCCTTTAACCAGTTTAATTAGTGTGATTAAATTTGTTACACAAATCGAGGAAATAATCTACATCAACAAAAGAGCTCAGTGGAAGAAAGAGTAACTATTAATATACATTATAAAACTCAACACTTTAACCAAGTATACTAATTTAGAAATTTTAATTCTTCTGCTACTCAGAGCAAATGCAGCTAGGTTCGTTACAGATTTTTTCCAAGAAAAAATTACATTTTTTCCTGTGATCTCTGTTTCCACTCTCCTTAGTCAAAAATGTCTAAAAGAAGCTCTTAAAATGGACAATTAATATCAGCAATATTAAAATTAACTAATATCCAAACCAGAAAATTATTTTGAACTCATAAACAAAATTAAGATTCAACAGCCTATAAACAAATAGATAAAAGCTGCATGACAAATGTATTTACCTACAGGTAACACAGGTGAAATTTAATGAACATATGCCATTGCGAACACTCCTTGTGCAATAAAATGGCAATCTGTTGTTCTTTCTTAAGGGTATTACAAAATATGAATATAAACTTAATTTCTCACTTATCTTTCAACATTTTTTTGAATCTGGATATTAAAAATTGTTATTAGCTTGTTGAATATTACCTCATTCGTCAGCCTCAGTACAAATTTGCAAACAAAACTTCGTATCAGTTTTGATGCAAAAGCTGGTGAGAATCCCTGTACTTTCCCTTAAATATGCAGTTCTCAGTGTTCTTTTTGTTACTTTATAGCATATAACTGAGCTTTTGAAGATATAAAAAAATTTCAACTTGAATCCATCATTTAACCTCACTGTGAAGCCATCAGTATAAAAAATTAATGTATCAAACAAGCCAAGCGTTTTGGTGTCCAGCATATTTCTATGCAATGTATTGATTGCCATGCTTGTAACTGCTAGTTGTGCACACATAATGCAATTTTTATATATGACCAAAGTAGTACTTTTACTAAAAATTTCATTATTAGGGAGTCAAATGATCATTTTTAGACTGCTCTGTGTTTTATCAATATAATGGTTTTTAACCAAATCGATCAAAAAATTGCTGAAAAAGCACAGAAGACTTTTTCTTCTCAGGATGATCTATGATTAAGGATTTACAAGTTTTAAAACTCTAGACTCAGTTAATTCCCTTGGTTTAATATAAAAATAGTGTTCCGAAAACAGAAAAAAACCCACATTGGTTTGTAGCTAAAAAAAAGCAACTGAAGTTTATCATGGGAAACAGAAAAGGAAAGTAAAAGAAATTAAAAAGGTGATTGACTTAACAAAGTCAGACAGAAAGAAGTACCTTGTCCCTGACTATAACAGAAAATTCATAAGCAGGTTTTGAAAACTAAGGGTTTTCTATCCTGTCACTACCTTGTGATATGTTTCCATGCTTGTTTTCTTGTGAACACTCAGTAGACAGGCTGCCACTGGAAGCAGCTTTATGGACTGCTGAAGAAGTAATATCTTGCTTTTTATTGTAGCACCTCGTGCTTCACACTTTTGCTTACCTTTGCATAAATAGGAACTGCTATTACACTGTATGGCATAGAATAAAACTTCACTGTACTGTTCTTGCTCAACCTTTCCCAAATAAAAAGTAAAACGTGAACTTCCTGAGCACCTCCTTCAATATTAACCTGTTCCACCACAACACAGCTGACCAGGGTTCCAATAACACTATTTGCTTCACATATTCCCATTTAAAACGTGCAGGAGAATGATGTACACGTGTGGAAAAGGACACAGTAACACTGGTTAAAAGTGAACTCAAGCAACCACTGTGTTTTCCTGCATAACAGGAGGATGTTCTACTTAAAACAGTTGCTTTCAGATAAACCTGCTCTCTGACAACAAAAAGACAGATATTTTAGGGGAATGGCTTGACAAAGGATAAGAAACGAACAAACAAAAAAACATTTCTAAGCTTTTATTCCAGTCAAAGAAATATCAGGTGATACAATAGTTCTTTCTGTTCATATAAAGTTAAACAACAGGATTAGTTATAGTTCTAGTTCTAAATCCAGTGTCATCTGCTCTTTTAATCTTTCCTATGGCTTACTATTTTTGTTTATGTGCAACTATTTAGTTGCAACATGCAAAATACTAGGAAGATTTAAATTCATCAAATAGTAACTGATTTTTTTTCTAACAAGTTTCCAAGCTTCAAATAAGCAATACTGTAAGAAACTTGTTCTTTCAATTTTTTTCTTGCCACTGCATCACACATTCTTATTTATAGACTTAAATGATTATTCCCTACCTGTTCAAATTGCTCATTTTCTTATTTATACTCTCTTATCATTATTCTCTACCTGAGAATAAATTGCTCATTCTCAACTTCGCTTTAATCAGTACTTCTAGAAATGGTTTTCTGTTAAAGTAGAGGGCCTAGAAAGAGAACAGCAAAAGAACTAAGGAACAAAAACAGATATATGAACTTCAACTATTCTCAGACATTGACTAGAGAAATTTCAGGGTGATATTTGGAGAAGAAACCCCCCTCCTAGGCCTAAATGTCAAACTGAGAGCGTTGCATACTCAATCTACAACTGCAGGTGAGTCCATCTCAACTGTGGGACCAGAAAATCTCATCATTTTACTGTAATCTTTCATACTGAGTAATTCTCTTCTGGCATGCTATCCCATCAATGCTGATTAATGTCAGTCTGCACAGAACTAACAAGGGACTGACAGAGTCTACTCTATACTGGCTTGAGATCTGCTCATTTCTGTTAGATGTTCTGACTTATCTGCAGCTACATTAAATTACAATATAGCAAAAATGAGTACAAAGAACAAATATGGGAAAATGTCTATGACAATTTAGGGACCTAGTACTGGACCATCCTATTTGCAAGACAATTAAAAAAGATGAGAGTCTTTGCACCTATTAGTGAAAAAACCAATATACTCTTGCACCACTACTGTGATAAAACTTCAATGTGCTAAAAGCTTTCTGATTGATGTAACAGAGAGTTTCAGTATTGCTTTATTTGAAAATAACACAAAGTAGCCAATTATAGCATTACCAGTTTTATCCTAGCTAATGGTCTATCCATCAGCATCATGGCCCCAAAAGTTGTGATACCTCTACCCTGTATACTACGGGCACCCCTGGTTTCATTCCCAAACTAACTCATTCTCAGGCTCCATTCTGGAGAAAGCCAACTTCTTCCTCCTGGGAAAGAGGCAAAGCATGGCCAAGGGGTGAGCTTACAGAGAACACAAATGTAAACCATGCCAAGGCTGGCTCCTGCTGCCAAGGGCACTCCAACACTGCTCCAGCACGCTATGTGTCCTCAGATGCCTTCACATCATGCCCAACAGCAAACTATCATGTCTCTATCTCAAGGTTTCAAGAATAGCATTGCTGTGGGCTGTATTATTTTTGGCCCTGAGAACTGAGGAACCACACACACATATAAAACAAACAAACAATATGCCAGGGCCAAAGAAACACACTGTGAGCCAAAGGCAGCGAGGTGTAGTCCCAGCATATCTGCTCCAGAGGGTGCCAGGGCATTCCCTGCCACGGTACACAAAGATGGTTTAGACACAGCCTTTGTAAGAGACAGCAAGAGAAGCCAATCAACTAAATTAATCATGAAACACAGCAAAGGGAGAGAGAAAAAGTCATGAGGAAGGAAATACAGAAAAAAATAATTGTGTTTTGGTTCTTCACATGAGTCTTCATAGAATAACTCAGAAACCAGAATAATTATCTATTTACAATGACAAAATCTTGAAAGAGGCCAATAATAGTTCTAGAATACTGTATTTGACAATTGGGTATTTTAATAACATTAACTTAATAGATAATGAACTATGAACTAATCATAAAGGTTATGAAATGTTCATATATTGCCACTGAGGAAACAAAATACCTTGTGAGAAAAGGGGTAAATATTTAATTAATAGTTAATTAAATCTTAGGAGTCCAATTACCTGTAAGGGAATTATAAAGGAAACACTACAAAAGAAACTGGAAGATTGGAATAGCCAAACAAAGAGAACTTTAAAAATGTCTCTGTACAGAAATACTTCCCAATCTGCTATGCAACTGAACGTCAATAATTTATCCTACTCATTTAAATATGTATGTCTTTTTTCCAGTGTATTTTAAGGCATTTTATTCCATAGAATCAATTTTTGACATTACCCCACATCCAAAACAGATGGAAGATAATGAGGAAAAAACAGAAAGTCAAAGCATATTTATAAATTTTAACACACTTTTAGGGATGAACAATTTGTCAAGCCATGTTTTTGACAGAGAATTCACAGGATATGGCAAGCCATTTCATCACTAGTGCCTACAGCATAACTAATACCAATAATACTCATCTAAATAATTGATATACAGAGGTCAAATTATCCCAATATCAGGTCTGGACAGAAAAAGAAGTAATATTTCTTGATAAATACTTCTTTGAAATATAATCTTGTTATTAAGAAATGTTGTAGTTTAGAAATATTAGCTATTTCTTGTAGTCAGATTTTAAGCTATTTTAATTAATTGACTTGAGATACTCTATGACAATATAAGTCAGGTGACAATATTTATTTTCCACACCTTTACAGAAATGCTACCACTGCCTTTAAATGAGCCTTACAGTTAAATAAAAATGCATTGAATATACTGAAGCTTATATACAAAGATAGGAACTTAGATATATCTTTTAAAGTTTTCTTCCAAAGGTAGTTTGCACTTTCAGTACTAAGTTTTTTAAATTCACTACACTCTTTCTTCTCATTATTATTGGTTTTCAGTCCTACATTTTGTCGTCAAGCTCCTGATGAATGCTTCTCTCCAACCCACAGAAAGTGCAGTGTACCCCCACAGAGAATCACTAAAACTGTAGAATCCCTTTAATACAATGATTTTGTTGATTTTTCTTTTTTTGAGATATCGAGTTTCTGCAGTGTGGTCTCTTCCCTAAAAATGCTTTTATTTAAGTATTTATATAATACTCCAATTAATGGTGTCATATTCTTGCCATTTTTACACCCACATATTTTTAATTCCTTAACACACAGACACCTTTTTCGTGTTTCTTAAAACTTCTCTACATGCAATGACTTTTCTAAAAGAATTGCCAACAGTTCAGTAAGCTTACTAACTAATTTATTGAAGGCTCTAACTTATGTATTCAAATTTTCCAAGTGACTCTTTCCCTGATATGACAGTTTTCAATCACTTTTAATCATGCATTTTTCTGTTCTTGCCTTTCCCCTCAACAATTTAAAAAGCAAAGCATACTTGATTTAGTCTACTTTTAATTAAAGGGCCTCTTTCCTTATAGGTTTTTCCTGATAATATTAGAAGTACCTTCTAGTGCTCTTGGCTCCTCCTACATTATCCTCCTACTCTTAAATTCTCTACAGAAAATGCATGCCTAGTTCTGTAGGTTTTTCTTGCACACTTTCCATTGCCAGCATCTTTTGGAAGTCTTTCTTTACTCCAGATATTTTCTAACAACTGCACTTAAAGTGTGCAGGTTACATTTTCCAAATTTCCATATTTTAATGTGTTATATAAATGTGTCTTTTTAAAATTTACATATTGAGCTAAAAAAAGTTCATAATCCATAAACAATGAATCCTCTTTTTATATCACCAACATTTCCTCCCTGGCCATAAAAAGTAAATGTTTCTTGACATTAATGTCTTCTACTCGGCACCAGAAGACTAAGAAAAACAAGAAGTAAATGAAATAACCAGGAATATGTTAAGAAGAGGGAGACAGCTATGCTGAACTACGTATTAGGAGAAAAGCCAACAAGCAGATTTGCTTAAACAGAGCAAACCATCTGATGAAGAAAGCAGTAATTCTTCAGAGCAATTCTGCTTTGAAGGTGTTTGGACTAAGAGGTCACAAAATATACAGGACAACTTTGTCTCCAGCAACAAACAAACACTCGAAATATAGGAAAAGAAAATCCAATCAAAATCAAATAATGAATCATCTTTTCAATGTGAGATGTTCTCTGAAAGTACCCATTTGTCATCCACTACATAACATAGTAGGAAGACTATTGCTTACCTTAAACATGGATTTATAAAAAAAAATATCTGCTGTTTTTCTATATCCTTACTCAGGAAGATGACTTGCTTCCATAAATGTCATTGTAATTATTACTTTCAATTATTTGTAATATGAAAAGCCACTCTTTCAGTCAGTCTCAAGGTGTATCAACACTTCTAAAAAATGTTACTAATACAAGTACCAGAATCTTCCATTTAGCTCCAACTATGTCCATATGCTCATAATTTTGATCACTGTTTGGTTTTGAACTTTCTTATTATTCATACTTTTGCCTATGTGCCCAGACATTGACTGATCTTTCAAAGAATTGCAGTTGACCTGACCAAACAATTTTGAGCCTGGAAGGATACATCAGCTGCTCAGTTTTCTGATGCCCAGCTAATTTCAGAACTTTATTTCGAATATTACATCTTATGCACACTCATTTACTATGTCATCTGTGTTTCTTCATCAATGAATAGCACTGTACAGCAACTTAAAGGTCTTTATCTTTTCCTTGTCAAAAATCATTTACTTAAAATATCATATAATAAAAAAACTAGATCAGTGTTCATCACTTGTCACTGATGTGCATGTGGAGTGTTTACAATGTCCAAGCACTTTTTAGATTGCTCTTCACTGCTAACACCTTGCACATCTTTCTCAAAGTACTAACCTTGCTTGCATTTCTGTTTAGTCACTTATTTTTCTTCTGAAATGAGTCATACAATCTGGATTGAGACTAAAAAATCAAACTACCCATCAGTTACCAAGAGCAGTACTTCTTTTACTAGTATCAAATTACTTGCTTTCTCAACCTTGTTTGTAATGATTCGTCTGACCCAACTTTACCCAGCTAAATGCTATTCACACTATCTTAAACTAGGCATCTCTCATAAGGGTGGGATGAATTCCCAGCTAGACATGCCTGTCTCCCTTTATTACATCTAAAAAGAGCACAAACAGCTAACAAACTCAGCTAATATATAGCCTAGAGCAAGTAATTTGAAATGTTAAAATGGAAAGTGTATAGCATTAGTTTACCCACTTGTCTCCTTGGAGACATGATGAAAATATATATATGCTTTAATGCATTATGAAACTCCAGTACAATATCAAAAAAGAAATTCCCTAAAATACAATCTCCTTCTCAAGCCCTCTTGGAACTCCCTGTCTCTGGGAAGGTGCTTTTCATTTTAATGGTGCATTTTTCTTGTAGAAGCCAGGCACAATATAATTCATTTGGAACATCACCCTTGTTGTTTCTCCTGTTCACTGTTCACTGCGTTTGGAGAACCTGAACTTCTTCTATTTATGAAGCCAGTTTTGCCTGTTACTTCCATCCCAGAGCTTCCAAACTCTGTCAGTGGACCCTGTCATGGACCATGTTACAATGATTTTCACTTCGTTAGTCACCTGCATTGTTTATAACTCTCCCCTTTAGTGGTCTCTGGCCTCATTATCAGTTCACATTGGTTCTGGCAACTGAAGAGTTGCCAACTGGTTACTTTTGCTCTTTTAAATTATTCATATTGATTACTTTGACAAATGTGACGTACATGTTGGCCTGGAAATGCAGACAAAGCAGACAGAGGCACAAAATCTCCCTCAGTTTTTATTACAGTGGCTGCTACAAGTTATATTGTAGACCTTTTTACACACTGCAAGCTCCACAGAACAAAGAATATGTATTTCTTTGTGTTTACAGCACCTAAAACACCTTGAAGAATATTTTAATAGCATTAATCACAGGTGGTAATCGTGCCATGTCTTCTTTAATAGCAACTTACACACATTTCGGCAAATATGGCTTATTTACTTGAGCAACCTGATGTTTCAGGTTTCTCTTCACCTTCTAGAAAAGAGTTCTCCACTGGCTTATCACATTTTCCTAAAGAAATAGATTATTTACAGATTTTATTGCCTTTTTGTCCTTAACTGTTATATCTAGTTCTAGTATTTTTAACCAAGCTATCAAGTGAGTACACCTCTGAAATGCTAAACGCAGTTAAAGCACTGTAAATGTTACATATTTCCTAAAGATGTTTATGCAAAACAAATACAGGGTAAGATCTCAATTCAATGTATTAAACCTCACTTTAGGATCTTCGGGTGCTCAGTTCAGTAAGTTTGGGTTTTTAATAATTAAATAATTAGTAACACAGAAGTACACGCAACTGTTTCACGGTCTTTCTCGATGTTTACTATCTCTGTTTCTAAGGGCTTTTAATAGCATCAACCTTCCCCCTCATCAAGACTTTTTTTGGAACAGGTCACTTACTTTGTAATACGGTCAATGTTAGCAATTTGCTTCTGGTTCCGGATAATTTCTATAGCTGCCCAAAGATGCTGGATAGCCTTTGTATCTGCCTGTCGTCTCTTCGTTAAGCGTGCCATGACCCGTTTACTTGGTCAGCTGCAGCCAATAAACAAAAAAAAAAAATACAACAAAAAGTTAATCACGAATTATGAAATAGATTACATGATGATTATATTGCAATAAATATGATTACAAGAAAAAATTTATTGTAATATAGCAATTCAATTTGTATATAACAGCATGTTTCCTTGTGTTTAAAGAGCAGTAAAAAGCAAAAAAAAAAAGTAGTTTACAAGAACCCCTTTCACAGCATGTAATCTATACAGAAGACAAAAGGCAAGCAGCAAAAAATGTCAAATCAATAGCAAACGACTCAACTTATGAAACTGGTTAAGAAAACTCACTTAGTTTGCACCTCAGTTCCCTCATATTTGGTAAAAATGCAAAGCTACCCTGAACTGAAACTGCCACAGCCTCCTGCATTGCCTGAAATCCTTAAAAAGGGTGACTGTTGCTCGACTCCATCACACAGTGTAAGTATGAACTCTGACACAGAGAAAAAGCTGGACCCACAGTTTAGCACACAATGCAGCTCTCAGAGTATTACTTCCATATTTTTATAATTTACAGCTATTTTAAAAAATCCATTCTATGAGCAGAAACTAGAAGTATATTTTCATGGATGACAAACGTTTAAAAAAAATATTTTGGAATAATTCCATTTTCTGTAACATGCTAAAACCCAACAGGACCAAAGTGCTTCTGATGGCATTTACCCATCTAACCAACCCTGAACAGGAACATAATGAGCATCTGGCTTTGTTTACAAATTTTCCAAAAGCTCGAGGCAATGAGTACAGATAAGCCATAAATCGCCTACAGCTCTACTACAGGCACTGAATCCCTTTTTAAAAGCTTAACGATGCATTTTGATCACTAAATAACTTTCTTCCAGTGCCACCACTTTCTCAATGAAAAAAAAATGACTGATTTACGAGTGCTACCAAGGTCTATAATTTATTTTAGAGCTCTGTCCTCAGAATGAACTCTGTGGTATGCACACGGATATTTGTAGCTAGCAGAATATTAACTTCAGTAACCTAAAATAATATAAAAAATGCAAAAACATTTCACCATCTGTGCAATGTTAAAGATGGGAATTTAAGTATTAAAAGTGTCCCTGCTCTCAAATTCAGAAAAATGAAACAGATTTGAGTATTCCATCAGTTGTAGCAATGTAAATTTCAAGTCAATGGGACCTACAGGCACTTGTCAAAGAGGGCTGTCAAGTTTTAGATCTGATATTAGCTCAGCAACACTCACTCACTCTACAGGTGTAATGAAATGAATGGCAATGATCCATTATTAAGGATAAGAAATGATTTAACAGCATTATACTTAATGTTATGTCGCCCATTAAAAAAAAAAAAAAAGGAAAAAAAAAGATGATGTGAAGTGGTATGTAAATGTCCAGGTCCATGAGGCACCTCTCGCTGCAGGAGATAGCAGGGAAGGGCAGAGCAGAGCAGCACAAAAGAAGGTGTGGGCTGGTGACACATCGATCCCACACTTCTGCTTTAGAAAGCTCTTCCTGCTGGGATTTAAAGCAAGGGTAACTGGATGGATCTCCCAGAAAAAAAGAAAAAAAGGCCAAGTATACACTTTTGAGGGAAGAATAAGAGGAAATGTGACAGACATACAGCTAAGAGTGACAGCAGTAGATAGCATCGCCTGAGAATGATTCAGAGAAAGAAAATCTCTGTTGGGAATAGTGGGAGAAGACACTGCATCCCTGTGAGCTCCTCTGCATTCATTTCACAGAACACAAACTTTTACAAGTGAAAAAAAACCCCTCCTAGTTTGTAAGAGAAACATATAATTATTTGTAGAATTTAATTTTTAAGAGAAATAGACCTGTAAAATACAAAAATGGTTAGACCCTAACACAAAAATGGACAATTTTTACAGCCCTATTATCTTAGCATAAAACTTTTTTCCTAACGCAGAACTGACTGAGAGTGAGATCATTCTTTTTATCCCAGCTTTCTACAAGCTCTCTGCTATAAAAGCTGTCAGACGATACGGCAGCCAACAAGCTGGACACGGGATCTCCTGCACGGCATCACATCCACATACGAGGATTGAGGAGGAAACACTCGCCCTTCTTGACCCTGATATCAGCGTGAAACAACAGACCAGTTCTCAGTTTATTCTGTAACAAGCGAAGCAGGTCGTGTTATCCCAACTCCTTTAAAAATAGCCGTTATTTTTGGCAGCCCGGCATATGGCCGCCCGTGACAGCGGCGCGCTCAGCGCGCCTGGCAAAGGGGGTGAGGGCTTTTCTCTCACACCCCCGCGACGCCTGAGCCCCAGAGCCTCAGCACAGGGCAGGGTCCCACCTGCCACCTCTGCATGGCCCCATCACCCCACTATGCAGCCAAGGAAAGGCTGAGCTTTGGAGATAAGGAATTCCCCCTTGCGCCTCCCAGGCCCATGTCCTAGGCAGGGAAAGGGAGAGTAAGAAGTGCTGTAATCATGAGTTCCTGAAGCCCTGTGGCTGCACAGGGGTACCTCAGATGGCCGCTGGTGGGCACAGGGAGGTTTCTCCCTGCGAAGGCCCTATGGGCTTCCCTGTTTCCTTCGGAATGTGCTTTTGGAACAAATTCCCCAACCAGCCCCCTGTCCCATCCTTATCGTGCTTCGTTGGCCTGAAGCACACACACGCCA
Source organism: Lepidothrix coronata (assembly GCF_001604755.1). NCBI lineage: Eukaryota > Metazoa > Chordata > Aves > Passeriformes > Pipridae > Lepidothrix > Lepidothrix coronata. Next base: position 2,247,945 of record NW_016690254.1, on the reverse strand, counting down.
TGCCCTGTGCCATGGCCAGCTCCAAGTACCCACATGTGACTCTCAGGCTCCAAACACTCCAGGAAGGTCACATCACTGGACCAGGAGTTACCCCAAAACACAACTGGTGTGGGTGGCCCCCAAATAGTTCCCTCCTGGCTGGCTCCCTGCTCCCACTGCTGCACACACTCTTCTCCCTCATTTGTCTGGAAACAATAGCACTAAGGATTCTGACACATGGGACACAGCAATCACACCTATTCTGTTCCTTTTTGTTTTTTTTTTTTTTTTCCTTTGTAAGACACAATAATTTTAGCAGGTGTTCTGCCTTCAAAGAATATACGTTTAATTTTCATAACTCTGGTTTACTATTTAAGGGTACTTTTGCTAAACTCCAGAGTTGATACTCCACTACTGAAATAGAAGGTCTTACACACCATACTGCCAAAAATACAAAAATAAGGGTTTTTTTCCAAAAGTCTAGACTACTTTAGTGTTATTTTAATCTTTTAATTGCATGGTATAGAAAAAATATAGTCTTTTTTGCATTACAGAAAAAGATTAAAAGATTGTGGCATATTTCTTGCTGTTCATTGCAGTCACTCTTCCTCCATGGTAAAACTAACCACAACAGTCTACTCCCTGCACTCATGCAAAAATATAAGCAGTTTTCTGAATTACTACAAAGTCTATTATAAAATATTAAAAATAACTTATATCAGACTGCTAATAGTTCATACAATGCTTTGGAGTGCTACTTCCAAGCAACAGAAAATGTTCCCAGTGCTTCCACATGCACAACCTATTCATGCAAATAACAGTTTATAGTTTAACAGGACACACTTTAGATTCTTAAGTCTATATTTATCACTCCTGATTATTTGCTTAAGTGTGGGTTCACGCAAGCATAAACATGCAGTGTGTGTGAGTATGTGTAAGAATCTATGGCTCAGAGGTTAAATATCCAAAGAGGCTGATTCACCCATGCAGTGTTCTAAAGAAGTTTTAACTCCAGAGTTTAAAGAGTCCAGAGACTATGTAAAACCACAATATTGAGATGCACATTTGCATATAAATGCTTGAAGATGTTTCTCATCCTCCTCTTTTGTTATAGCATTCATTTCAAAATCCTGGAAATAAAAAGTAAAAGCTGAAGTAAACATTAATTTCCCACATGTGATTTGCTGAGCGTCATGCTCATTTAGCTACGGTATCCCCTGTCCATACAAAATTATTTGCTTCATGCCATTTCTGTCACATTCTGCTTGCAAGTTTATGGTAGGATGCACCTTCTTGGATAAAGGTTGACAAACATAGATGGCTGGAAATCTAGGAATTTATATCAGTAGGATCTGTATTAGGTTTTGTAGGCATCCACAGGACCTGCAGAATACAAGAAATATTCTCCTAACAGGGAGCGTTTTGCGTGGCTGATGTGCCAGCTCACACACTTCCATCACATCCTCAGTTATACAGGGTTCAAAGCTAACAATTTATCCTCTCAGTTTTCAACTCTCTAACTGTTCCTCAGTGCAATTGGAGCATGGTTTTACCATACCTTATATTTTGAATCCCTCTTTAATGTCCTAAGCACATTTCGAAAAGTATACCACTTTGCTGTGCACAACTTTCCTCAGGAGCTCAACACTTCTCACAGACAGCTCAGCAACCTGTGCTCTATCTCGTGAATACACACAGCATGGCTTAACTTCTCCAAGCCCCCAGCAAAGTGTCATTGCCACGAGGCGGCAATGTCACAGCAGCGGCAAACAAACAACAAGGCTACTGGTCATTAGCACACACTTGGCTGAATCAAATGCTGTACAGCTGTCTCCTGCAATAGCAGTGGATATGGAAATCCACGCTGCAAGTCAAAATAAACAAAAATCACCTTGCAGCATTCAATGGATTTAGCTCAAGGAACCTCCTGACCTGCTGCTTGCATCCAATTTAGCTGAGACTATCAGGCACTAAGTTTAGCTAGAAACTCTCCCTAAGTACAGAAAAAACTGAAAGGTAGTCAAATCTTGCCATGTTTCAGCTGTTAAATACCATCGTCCAAGCAAGATATGATGATTCTGAAAACTTAACTAATGAATTGGACTTTGCACTGAAGCAGACGGTGCTGCAGTTGGGTGCTACTGTTCTGATGGGAGCTGCTAATTAAGAGCTGACAAGTAGTAGCTTGTTAAATCTTCTGTTAGTACTTCGCTGTAAGTGAGGCTACCTGTGGTGCTCGTCCCTTCCAGTGCAAAGTCAAACAGGTTAAACTTCATCCCTGCTATTAACCACCATTTGGCTGAGATTCGGTATGCAGTTAATTGCAATGGAAAGAAGGTTTAAGAAGTTGATCCTTGCCACTGCTCAGCTGCTACTTTCTGCCCTTCAGCCCTGCATCCCTGGGGCTTGCTATTATTTCTTCCACACTACACAGTGAAAACCTTTCAGGCTCAACAGGAGGAAGAAGCTAGGCTCAGTCCTAGTTTTTGTGGCTTTCATGCTGTGAGACTGGCAGAGTTTGGGGTGGTTAGGAAACTTAAACACAAAATTAGCTTCATATTTATATGTACATTATATTACGGGTTCTAGTATTTCTTAAAATGTAACTTTTTATAGTCAGCGTAAAACTGTATATATCAGCAGTACAAGTAGTTCCAAATGTTTTGCTTTGTTCTTGTATTAAATAGGAGCCTCCTATTAAAATCCAGATTACAAATTTGCAAGTTGATGCAGAGTTTGGGTGCCTGGATTTCATACAAGTCTTTGTTGTACTATGAACTTCTGTAAGCTTACAATTTAGTTTACAATTTAAACTGCTGTTAAAACATATCTTTCATCACCAGTTTAGCGGGAGCATAAACTCTTTAGTCTGTCCCTCCTACAATAACTGTGAGTTAAAAATAATAATTACTCTATTTTTACATAAGAAAGGTGCAGGTGAAAATGTCTTGACTGAGCAGCAGCATCGGTCATACGTGGGGAGACAACAAGAGGAAGTTAAACTTCAGGTCTGCCTTCCACACCGGGTGATCGAAAAGTGGGGGGAGTAGCTGCTAGGGTGACAACAAAGCTTTTGGCAGGAGTAATCAATCCCATATTTTGTTTACCAACCACTTGTCTTCATGAGCATGCAAGATTACAAGCATAACCAAGGAGTAGCTGGGCACCTGGTAGCAGGAGACTCTTTTGTGAGTGAGGGTAATCAGATAAAGATTTTTGCATATAAAGTAATTTTCAGATGTTTAAGAATAAGTAAGTGTTTTGGTATCATTAGATATTTATTCTGGACTTAATCCCAATCCACTAAAATCAACAAATGCCTTTCTGCTGACTTTTCAGGGTTTTGGAGTAAACTTTCCACTGCTGACTGACTTGTACATCCTTGCAATGAAAAAATTTATGGAGGTGTTGAATGATGTTAGTGAAGCTGAAAGATGTAACAAAGGACTGTGGCCAAAATAGGCAAAATTTCTCTGTTAATTAAACTAAACTCAGAAAATGAGACTATAAAACAATAAAAGTCACTGAATTCTTTAGCGTGCTTTTTTGTGGTTCAGGCTGTAATGCTGTCATTTTGGAAGTTATTAAACTAGAGAAGATTTTTGTATGTTGAATGTGTGTCATTCCTAATGAAAATCTTTTCATTTCACTGTTAGATTAAGGTCTACACACTCTATTCAATTATCCTAAATACTTCCCATGTGCCCCTACTGTTCTGTGCGGCCTCACCTTTTGCTTTTCCCAACTGCAAGGTTTGATGTCATGCAACTTCTTGAGTGAGGTTTTGCAAGGCTCCACAGCCCCATGAAGTGCAGTACAGACAGAAAACACGACTGCATGAATACAAAACTGCAGTGGTTTGCTTCTTTCTCTCTGCAATTTAATTTTTTTCCAACTCCTGTACACAGAATACAAGAAAGCTTTTGCTGCTACCTTGTGCCATTTTCAAGATGGCAGTGAGCCAGCGTAGAAATCTGAGCCAAGGACAGTACAGAATTAAAGGCCCCAAGAACACTTTTACTACACATATGTGTAAACTCTATTTTAGTCCCTGATATTGCATTTACTTCATTTGTATTGTATTCAATTCAGAATGACTAAGTAAGTGTCCTTCACTGGGGCTAAGGCATACGGCACTTGAATTTTAAGCTCAGACATTCTGAATCATCAGTACCTAAATGGTAGAATCCTTTTTATTTTTCTTTTGAAACCAAACCTGGACTTTCTTGTTTAATTAACTAACCCCATTAGCGAGAACTTGACACAAATGTTGAGGTGCCATCCCAAAAGAGAATTTCTAAAAAGTGTAAGTGTAAACAGATTTTAACAAAACCTGATATGAGCATCAATACTTGCTGCTGAGAAAGACAGAATAATAGCCATATATCCCAAACAAAGGCTGTCAAACAAAGTGGGTTTGTTTGCTAACAGATACAAATATATGTACAGGGCTAAAATGTAATCCTGTATTCTGCTGCCCCTCCAGCCAACCCCAGTCTGGAATTTAACACACAATAGCAAATGTCGTCCTAAAAATTGGAAGAAAACTATCCTTTGTTCCTCTCTGGCAGAAATCACTGAATAAAACTTTATCTAGCAATGTAAGTTTGGAAAAGAGAACACAGCTGTCAAAGAAAGTAGTACAGTTGAAAGGGCTGAAAGCAAAGAGCCAAATCTGTTACTAGCAATGTAGCCACACCAGCTTCTTTCAGTTCACTTTTTTTTTTGTAATGGTCATCATGTTTTACTCCAGTTATAGTGCCTAGGTAAGCTGAAACACATAATATATTTTCTGCTAAGGATCTGTCTTAATACAAGGTTCTACATTGATCTTTTAAAATAAGCAGTATTTTCCTTAGTATTTCAACTTTTAATAGGTATTAAACACATAGAGAGCATTTTTTTATAGCTAGTAACAAAACTAACAGTTAAAAAGGGACATCAAAAACCACACAAGTTTTTGTTTTACTGAGAAAATAATGTTTCAAAGCAGTGCTGGGGAGGGTTAGACTGGACATTAGGAGTATAAATTTCCCCACAGGGTGTTTAAACACCAGAACAGCCTTCCTAGAGAGGTGGTCCATGCCCCAAGCCTATCAGTGCTTAAGAGGCATTTGGCATTTGCCCTTAATAACATGCTTTAACTTTTGGTCAGCCCTGAAGTGGTCATGCAGTTGGACTATATGATTACTGTAGGACCCTTATAACCGAAATATTATTTTATTTTCTTTTCCACTCTCTTCTATTCTATTCCCACTGAAAATGCATACAGTGTTAATGCATTTATCAAACTTCTAAATGAACATAATTTCAATTAGAAAAACAATTTCGTGTGGTTTGGTTAAGGCTTAGTTAATGAAATTAAGTTACACTAAATAGTTTCCACAATGGAGATTGCACTACTATAAATTGCTTTAAAAATAGGGATTTTGTAAAGTGATGCAAGTTTCTCATGAATATAAACTTTAACTCCCATAGTAACAAAGCCCCTTATTTTCAGGATGATGGTATACTAGACTAGTATTAAACAGACTTCAAGCTGTTTTTGGTCAAAGAAATGCCTACAAAAAAGACAGTCCAATATGACTAACTTCAACATCACTAAATAATACACAGCTCATACAGGGTGTAAAAGATCATCCTACACAGTTCTTGTCCCCTATCATGAAAAATAATGAGTTCTCATCAGATTTGTTTATTTGGGGAGTTATGAAAAATAACACTTGCACCCAAATTGTCATGAGCAACGCTCTGGGCTCCCCTGTATGAGTGCACAGGCGCACAGACACACAAGCAAGTTACACACACAAGAATTGATGTAAGAGGCTTGAACTAACACGTTTTACCTTCCATTTGCCACAGACTAAGAGTATGAAGAGGGTCAGTTACAGAAGATTAGGTGACACGTGGAGACAGGATCATGTTCTGAACCCACACTGCATGCCAATGCAGGCTTTCAGTGGTTTAAGTACACCCAACACCAAATTCCGTATTTTCCAAAGCAGCCTGAAGCCAAACCACTGAAAAATGCTCGAGGAGAGTCCATGGAAGGAGTTAACTCCTAATGAGCAGCCTGGGCTATTTCCCCACGTAGACAAGCCCTCAGTAAATAGATGCTTCCTGTCCACTCGCTTGGCTGTAGTGAGCAGAGATGATTAATCTCTGCTACGCATCCTGACAGGCTCCAGTGCTCACTTGGTCATAAAAGGGGAAAAATCATGGCCAAAGAAGGCTGACGGTGAGGGCTGGAATTTCAGTTTGGATGATAAATAGGTGCCACTTTGATTCTGAAACTCTCTCTAATAAAAAGTGAGAGGTGGAAGACATCTTAGAAAACACTAAGAAATGTAAATGAGAAGAGCAGCTCCTTCTCCGAAAGCAAGCTTTTGATCATCATCTTCCTTTCTGCTCTGAAAGCTAAGGAGCTTGGTTGTTCTGTAAGCCTCAACTGAACTGATGTAATAAATTTCTCTGCCAGTAAGTAAGGTATAATAAATAAGGTATGATGACATAAATAAATAAATGATTTTTCAAGGTGTATTAGCAGGGAATGTTATTCTGCATAAGGTCAGTTTCTCACTAAACAATGAGGAAAAGAGAGACATTTTCCAGGTCAAAGAATTCAGAATGTATGGAAAAGCACTAAATCATGAAAAAAAGATAAATTTATTGCAGATTATGTAAGCTCTATGGTAAAATAAGGAGCTGATGTTGACTTTTTGCAAAGTAACGTGAGATTTCAAACTGCTGTTTTTTTCTTCTCTTTCTTTGGACTACACACAACTGACACTATCTTTAAAGTACAAATTGTGATCCTGGTGCAAGCAACAGGACCTAAACCTTAGATGTCTGCAATACCTATTCCTCTACCAGGCTGCATTTTTATTGACAAAAGGCAGCTGAATCAATTTTTGTTGCTCCTGAACAAAAACGAATTCTGCCTGAACTTGTTTCTTTCAAATCTCTTCTTTTTGGCCTCTCCCTCTGCGTAGATAAAAGCACAACTACACAACTTCTATAACTGCTCAGATACTGAATTATTTCAAAGTCAGGGTGTTATGCAGGCATGACCACTTTTCACCAGCAGTCAGGCCACAAGCAACATTAGCTCAGAGGAGACTTTCTCTTGTCATCTCCAGGAAAGCTGATACTATATAAGAAAAACCAAGTACAATTCTGAACCAACTAAGGTTTCCAAACTGAAGCTCCTTCAAGGCCAATATGCCTGGGCTTACCCTTGGAAACCTTCAGAAATGTGCTCAGAACTTACAGAGTTAAAACACATTGATCTGTAATGCAGGTAAGATGAGCCAAAGATAAACACTGCCAAAGCTTACAGACTTCTACAGCATTAATCAAAAGAAACTTTAAGGCAGGGAGAGGATCAAATTGTAACATCTGAGCTTTAGATTCTTCTTCTGAAATTCAAGGCAAAAGTCAGAAATAATGGACCTGAAAATCTCATGCAACACTCCCCCAGTTGTGGGATAGTTCATCAAGACAAGAGCAAGACAAAGAATATATCATGGAACTGGAAGCCTTTCCCCTAGTCCCCACCTCGCTAAGTTTTCTTCTCTATGCTTTTTGGAGAATGTATTTCCTAGGCTGGGCACAGGCATCTGGCTTAAAAGTACACTGTGAAGTGTATTTGGAGCATATACTCTCTCCTTCATAGGCTGTACTCAAACTCACTAATTACATGCTCTCCTATGAAGCTCTCCTCTCATCCTGCCCCAAACCAAGTCTATCATCACTCCTTAGTGAAGCCTTAATCCCTACCCCTTTCTAAGGTCCATTTTGATTCTTTTTTTTTCCATTGACATTTCAAATATTTTTTTATACCTCAAAAGCAGGTAATTTATTATGTTTGCACTTTCTTACTTCATATTGCCCTTAGCTCTTCTGCCAAAATGTTCATGTCTGGACAAGGACAAAGCTTGCCTAGAGGACAATTTATACATGTGAGAACAGCAGTTTTCATGAAAACCAATGTACAGTGAAAAACAACTGCATTCATAACTAAACAAATCCTGAAGTGGAAAACAGCTGAGTATAATCATGATCCTTCTTTTTTTATCTTTGCTGCAAAAGTTGACAAATAAAACATGGAAAAAATGATAAAAAGTAAGTTTAAAACCCAAAAACTTTATAAAGAGAAACATTACTCAAAGAAATAAAGATCTTCCAAAGATCAGATCAGGTGCTGGAAACATATTGCCATTACTTCAGATAGCAGCAGTTTCTCAGTAAACCTGGTAACAGCTGACATCAAGAAAACCTCACCCTACTGCTGCGGGTTAGTGTGTCCTTTCTATAAGTTGTTTAAAGGAGACAAGGGGAATATACCATTTAATTTTCTAACCAGCTCCTGATATGGCCGATGTTGTGGGGGAGGTTGGCAAAAGGTTTTTTCTAGCACAGAATCTTTCCCAACACCATCCATGTAATCTGGGACCGCAGTCTCAAATTTGTTGAGCTGTTTCAAAGATCTCAGTGCGAGCTCTAGGGTGATCTCTTTTGATACATTTTCTATTACCTATTACTTTCAGATGCTTCCAACTCTTATTTCTTCTCTTATCTGAAGCCAACTTACAATATGTCTTTATTTTTTAATGTAGGTAATTCTTCTCAAGGTTTCTTCAGGACTCATTGCGGGTGAATGGAATTATATATTTCTTTCTGAAAATCCATTCCACATCAGCCTGATTCTTGCATTTAATATCTGTTCTGTATTACTTCTGTGGAAAAATTATTACTTTGACCAGTGGCTTGCTATTATATTCATATGCATGTCCATGGCATTTGCTGGAGCTGCAGATCAGAGGTACAAAAGAGCCCTCTGCAGCTCTGATATCAATGACATAGAGCAGATTACAAAGTCCTTTAGGGAGGACATTACTTCCTGAACACTCAAGAGCTCTTCCTGCTCTATCATTATCTAGGGCTGAGGTTTATTAAAGGCAACGGGGCCATACTGTTCTGTTCTCAGGCATTTCCTTTGAACACAGAAACATAGGATTAATAATTTTGTCATCAGAAGTAGGACCTCACTTTTCAGATTATTTCAGGTTTTCTACTACCAGAATTTGGATGGGATTTTATTTTATTCCTTTAACCTGAATGCAGATGAATGATCCAGAGCTCTGACACAGAGCCTTATCCCTACAAGGTGGGGGCAATTCACAGCGTGTCATCCCCGTGGCTACCAACAGAAGTGAAAGTCTGGAAAAATTACCTAATCCTACAATCAACTTATCCTAAATTTCAGAAAATGTCATTCACGAAATACAGCCTTCTGTTGTGATTTCTGCAAAAATCTTTTCTGCCTAACGCAAAGCAAAAGAACTGCAAGCGTATCACAACATTATGGTGTTATAACAAAGGGCAAGCCGTTGACTTGAAGCTTGGATTTACAATACAATATTCTGCAGGAAACAGAGGAAATAAAATGCTAGAGTTCTGGCAGTCTTTCCAATCAATATCTTATTTCATCATGTGGTGTTCTTTCAGCCTAGGCAGAAGACCTGGAGTCCACTGTGCTGCTGAAGCATCTGACTGGAACGACTCCAGTTGTGATGCCTGATGCTGAATAAGGCAGTTAACTCCAGGCTACTTCACCATGCACTAGAAACCACCTGAAACACAGTCTAACACTTCATCATCCTCTTCAGCTGCTCCCTTTCCTACTGAACTGAACACAAAGTGGAAACGGAGAGGTTAATTTGCTCCTGACAGGGTTTTTGAAGCTGGATTACCAGATTGCTTGATTTCAGACAGCTACTCCTCAGGAAAGTGGTTATTTTCCCACAGGGGTGTAACTTTTATTCTCATGTAAGTCAAATCCATTAATAAAGACCACCAAGTCTAAACATGGGAAGACTTCATAATAGTAGTGATTTCCTTACGGGCTTATATACATGTTTCTTTTTGATACATTTACATGCTAAAATGAATTCTAAAACAGTTTCTAGAGTGTGCTCAGCCCCTATTTCTATTTCACTTGTTCATACCTGTTTCATAAAGGTTTAACTTAGTTTTTCATTTTGCTTTTTTGAATCTGACAAGATATAAAGTAAGACTATGAGACCTTCTTTTACATTGAGGAGCGAGGTTTCTTTGTTTCAGTGATGCTGAGGCGCGGTGGGTGACCACAAAGTAACTATCACCTTGTTCTAACTTACACTATGAGATCTAAGATGCTTTTCACTGTTTTCACCTACATTAACAGAAACTGAATGTGTTTGTCCAAGTGACAAACATGTTTTTCCTTCCATGCTGAAGGAAAACTTATGGAATCCTGAACTGGTCATTTTAAAGAGAAGAAAGACCAAGGTATTGTTTTAAGACGCTTCACATCTGTTCTCCAGGGGCTGAGAGATTCTGATTTTTATCACCTTTTCTCTGCTGAAGACAGTCTGTTATTTTATTTTTAGACATGAGATTTCCTACCGAAACCAATTGTGGGTTTACAATCTTCGCTGAGCTCCAACAACAGAGCAAAACTCCTTTTGAGGAGACTTTTTAGGCAGTGTTCGTCGTAGGCTGCTGCCACCACAGTGGTCAAACTAGTTTGAAGTGCTAGTTTAAACCAACTGCAAGAAATTTTACTCCCCAGTCTAGCAGCTTGGCTGTTAAAACAGACACTGTCCTGTCTTCATTCGTGCTCTTGCTGCAGCCTTCGAGTGTAACGGTTTCACTGTGCTAAAGAAGACACTGACATTCATGTCAGTCTCTGGATTGCAGCTTCTGAGTTTATGACAGATGGGAAACCAACAGAGGAGTAAAAATCCTGTGAATCCACGCACAGCTTATAGCCAGTAGCCATCTGGCTGGGGATCTACATAATACCACAAGAGGATGACAAGAAAGAAAAAAAAAGAGGCAGTTTGATTTGCACTTCCATTTCTCTTCCCGTTCTTTGTGCTACCTGGTTTGAATATACTTAATAATCACATTGCAAACAGTCTTTCAGCTATTTCATACAGGTTAAACAACTCCAGTATTTTCTTACTTGCACTTTCCACATGGAAAAACAAATTCAGTGTTAGGCAAAAAGTCCAACACATGACAACATATAACATTTGTCTGTGGTAACAGACAAACAGGCAGCATTTAACAAATGTGTAAGCATTTAAGGAGAGAACAGAGAAGGAAAAGCACCAAGGAACCCCATTCAGCAGTGCTTCCAGTTACTCCCTAAAAACAATTTCGGGCAGAAGTTGTAACACAGGGCCCTTGAAGTATAATTACTTGGGAAAAAAATGTGGCCAACAAAAGTTACCTAACCTGTTCAGAGTAGAAAGCATCTCTTTACCCCCAAAATGAGCTCAGAAGGCTGAAAATCTGGTTTTCAAAGGAAAAAAAGTATAAGCTTTATTAAAACCCTCTTTTGCACAGCAGAGTGTTCAGCTAGCTGGAGCCAGGAAACATGCAAACCTTCCTTACAGACAAAACCCCTCTTTTGCCTCAACCTGCTGAAATGTTTAGCTAGGCACTTTCAGCCCCCACATGTTTGTTAGCATTTCAGCTTTCTGAAGAGAGCAGATTTCTGATGTAAAGAAAGAGTGCAGCCACTAGACCAGGAATTCTTTACCCTGTGTACTGTGTTGCAAAAACGAGAGCATATTAAGCAACTTGAGAACAGGAAATAACACTGACAAACAAACTGATATTCTTTCCATAGCGTGGTCACTCAGAGGAGGACATTTGAAACTTCATCTCCCCAAATCAAGAAATGTTTATTCTACTTTTGGCAAGGCTGCTGAATGCTTGTGTGCTCCCTCCTTCTTGTCCAACTGTTTTATGATCCTTTCAGTGAAACAGATAGTCACACTAGAGTAGAAGTGAACATTGAGCTGCACAGTTTTTTCATAAAGTTCTCTCCTTTGAAAAATGTTGCTTTCCGGGTCCCAAGATGGTTTGTGGAAATACACCAGTACGTATGTGGGAATGTATCTTAGATCCCCTCACCTCATCTGGAGCATTCAGCACTGTAGGTGAAGCTCCAGCTAGACAGCTAATGTCCTACTGTCTGTTATTTTGTTAATGTAACCTACAACATGAGAGATTGGAAAAACGGATTGGATGCAGACATCTATTTCTGAGCTAATCACTCCACTCTCCCTTCACACTTGACATGATCTACTCAAGGCTACAATTCATCTTGTTGTGAAGCAGACATCGCAAATAGGTCAGATGAATTAAGCCCTAAAATTAACCATTTCTCTCCAGGGAAGATAAAGTGAGATTAGGATGAGGAGTTCATGTGGCTGGATTTAAATCACATGCACTCCACTTAGGCTGTCAGTTTTAACCAGTGCCTACACTTACCTAGTTTAAAGTAGTGCTTACAGCTGAATTTCTTACATCTCAGCTAAGGGCTTCAGCCACCATATTATTGATTTTTCTGCTACTTTGCCTTTTTTGGATGAAAAATCTCATTGTTCTGATTTCAGTTTCCATATGGACACCTTGGAATAACTGAAGATATCTTATTTCTCCCATCTGCCTAAAGCAAAAAAAATGCAGTTTTGTTTTTCATTCAGAAAGGCTTAAGTAACTGCATGTTTTCCTAAAAAAGCCCAAACAAACCCAGGAAAATTTCGTTTATAACCCCAGTAATATCACTCAATTCTAGTAAAAGGACTGATTAATGACAATGTCTGATATATATTCTAATTTTCAATGGGGAATAATGTACATTTTGAATTACTTTTCTTTTCTTGTCAGACTGAGTTTTTAATTAAGCAAAAGTGCAGTGTAAGAAATTTTTATAATTTTTGTTACAAGAAGTGTAATTTTTATAAATGTGGCTATCTAGCCAGATAAAATGAAACTGCAAAAGCAGAATTTGCTTCAGTTTACAGAATTTGCTTCAATTTACAACAATAACTTGGTCAAGCAGAAACTGAGCTAGGAAAGAAAATTAATATTCTTAGTTATTTCAAGAGGCTAACTTTCCATAACTGACTCACAGGTCACAAGGCTGTTTATTTCAGATCAGGAGTACATTTCATTTAAAGTACAAATTTTTCATCCCTTTTTATAACATTGTGGCCTTTGTCCTCTATATCGTATAGCTACTGGAACCATCATTTCACCCTCTTGTCTTTATCAGCATGCAGCTAATCAAATTTATTTGGTTATTCTGAGCTTGCTTTCTACGTGCGTTGCCTCCAATTACCTCCAAATAGTTTAACAAGCTCAATAAAAAGAAGATGCAAACTATGTTTGCATCTATAAGTAGCGAAAGTTTTCCAAACTGAAATCTGTCTTCAATAATTTAAAACAAAGACCTTCCCTCATTCACAAGGGTTACTTCAATTTGACCTTGACTTTTATGCACTCCGTTGATAGTTACAAAATGGAATGTAAAATAAATTTTTAAAATGTGCAAACCACAAGTACAACCTCCTTTCCCAGAGAAGCTGTATGTGGAACTACACCCCCCAGGCCAGTGAGGAGTAAGGCTGTTCACAGGCCATGCCCCAGTCCCTTCAGGAACTCCTTTAGAGAGGATGCTGGAAAAGCAGTTCAAAACATTTAGGATTTATCTGACACTATAATTCAAGCCTTCAGCCTCAGAAGGTGTCTTTATCTCTTTCTTTGATTTACTAAGGCTTAATACCATATTCTTCTACCTTCTAAAACATGTTACTCTTTCCTAATTTGCTAAATAAGAAGAAACTGTATCTAAATTCTTTCCTACAGCTTTTACTTACAAAGGAGGATCTCACATTGGATTTAACTCTGTATATACTACATGTATTGCATTTCAAATAAAATATTTTATCTTCAGCAGTTGCTATTTAGAGCAAACCCCAGAAATGAAAAGCTAACGCAAAAATCAGATATAAAATACAGTTCCATTTTTATGTCAAAAGAAATTGCTTACTTCATGTGTTCAGTTATCTTCTTGCTGCTTACAAATGCAGGGGGTTTTTTGGATGAACTATAACAACTGATTTAGAAAAGAGTTTAATTCTCAAAGTAATGTGCGAAAACTGTTCAAGTTCACTTCTATTTGATGTTGTATCAGGAAATTTGTGCTTTTGCAGCTCGCAGCATCACCACCTCACCAGGTTCTTTTGTTTCAGACCATGCTGGTGTCATTCAACACAGCAGCACAGGAAAGCAGAACGGTGTCCTGTGCAAGTATCTGATATTATATGATGACATACAGAAGACTGTTTCCTGCCCCTAACAATTGCTAGGAGCAATGCTTCAAAGAAATTAGGCACTACAAATAGGCACAATGAACCTTACTAATTGCAGAAAGCTTTGTAGGTGACAGAGAGGAACGAGGTCTTCCCAGATGTTACAGGTAATGCGCTTATGTCCTAAATCATGAGATTTGATTACCCTTCTCTAGGCATGCTTTGTTGTCACTGTTATGAGACTTTATATCATCAAGCCCTTTTTGAAAATTGAACCACTATATTTAACCATATGACCTCCACGGTGAATTCTACAGGCTAAATGCCCACTGTCTAAAACATTATTTATACCTTATAAGATTACGAGTTACTCATAAATATCTGATTTCTTGATCTTGTTTTATGAAGTTGGAAAAGAAGGAGAAAACAATACAACCTGATCATTTCCCCTCTTATTTCATATTACTATATATCTCAAAACTAATTTTTTTTACTACCTCATTTCCAAAACAGACTACATGCCCATCCCACTCCCTGTCACCTCGACAGGACCTGTTACACCTCTCTCTATTATTTATACTTCTATACTTAATAGGACCTTAAAAAATTTAAAAATTTATTGTTATGGACTGAAAACCTTAACTCTTTATCTCATCTTTAGTTTTCGTCTCTCTCTTATGGTTACCAACTGCAGCAAGATGACTTCCTGATACAACTCCTTAATCCAAACCCCTCTGGCAGGACCACAGAGGAATGAAAAGGAGTTCCAGAGATGTTTTTTCCCCTTTAGCTAGTCTCTTTAAGAGTTACGGATTTTTCTTTACTCTTTGAAGACATCTGTATTAAATTACCCACACAACAGTAATCCTAACAAAACCAAAATTTATTAAAACAAAGAGAAAATGGAATTAAAACAAAATAAATTGTTTGCTTAACATAGCTGAATTTACAGTTCTCATACATTAAATTAGATAAGGCATAAACCAGATAAGCTTGACTTCAGATAAAAAAGAAAAAATGAATCCTGTAGTTTATCCTTTGAAATTAAATATCCTTTCTGACCACACCAGTCAGCCTGTCAATGCTGCTTGCTGCTTAGAGACCAACAATTCCCTTTTTGTCTCCCACTGATGCGCTTAATAAACCCCGTTTCGGGTTTCCTAAACACTTCTCCAAACACAAAAAAATGGGCTTTGGTAAACAATTTCAGTCTCCATTCTCTGAAGAGTTATACCACAGAGGAAATAAAAAAACCTTAATTATGATTTATGGCTGCCTTTTCAAGGCTTATGACCCAGCTCAAATATTGCCTTTTGCTAAACATCTTGGCTGGGTGTCCAGGTTTTGGCTAGATCCATGGGCAAATCTCACGTAAAGTACACTCCCTTCCTCTTCCACTTGTCACATGTGATGAGTTATAGACAAGGGCTAAGGCTCACTCTTACCATCAGTTACATCTCAAAACAAAGTCCAATGGACATTTGGAAAAAATCACTCTTGGCTGATGTCTCAAATGACAGATTGTTCTTTGTTTCCACCTTTATGGGTTTTAGGACTCACATATACAGTTTTTGCATGAGTACACTGCATCATTTAGCAGGTGGTATTTCCCTGATATAAGCAGAGTCTGACTCTTGGACAGCTATAATAAAAACTGATCTGTCATAGAAACTTTTGCCACTTTGGAAGTGTAATGAATATGGCAAGCTTCTTCCTTCTCACACGCAGCTGTGGATGCAAGCATACTTGCAAAAATGGCTTAGATAAGCAGAACTTCTTTCTGTTGAGCAAATAAAGACACACTGCAAACAGTCCCACTGAACAGGCTCCATGCTGGGACACCAACACAGAAGTACCAGAAGAATGAGAAGAGCAGTGGTGAACAGATCCCATTGTACCTTGCATTATTAAGTGTAACTATTCTCAACTTAGAGCATGGTCTAAGCCATTCTCAAAGCTTTACTCTTCAGCCTCTCCAATAAATTTGAAATGAGAAAAAAACGAAGAACCCAAACAAGAAACACTGAAGTCATCAAAGCAATGGAGATATTATTACAGAGCTACCTAACAATACCCACGTAGACTTGTCTGATGTGATACAAACCAGTGCTAAACAAGGACTACCGTAGTCAGGCAAGAAAAAGAAGTAATCATGACTTGAAAGCAGATTCCTATAAAAGAAGGATAGCTTGTGACTTCCAGAGCTGGAACATATAATTTTTGATATAACAGGAGGCTTGGAAGAAGCCCTTCAACAGCAGGAATTTAGGGTGCGACTGCACTTTGGTTCCCTAAAGCCAAAAGCAAATGAACTGTGACCTGAGATCTGTTCAATAGAATGTTGTATTAATTTAATTATTATTTTAAATTATAAAATCATATATGGGACAGTCTTTCCAAGCAAAAGATCAAGTTCATTTCAGTCATTACAAAGGCACATAGAGTTATTCAAACATTCAATTAAAATAATCTTACGGAACTGCATTTAAATTGTATCATCACTCTGACGATATCCGAAGCAAAACATAAAACAAAGGTCAAACTAGTGAACACTATGGAGCAAGTTAATACCCATGAAAAATGAGCACAAGAAAAACAAAAGTATTCCACAGCGAAAAATGGTAGCAGAGAATGTGAGAAGGGACATTATTCCTCTCCTCTATTGCCGCTCATCTAACAAAAAAAAGAGCCAGAAAAAAGGAACTTCAACATTTCTCGTGGGAAAAGAAAAAGACAACTCTGCCTTACCATGTAACAAGGAAAGGACTTAGAAAAGAAGGCGCGTGAACAAAATAGGACCTCACTGCTCGCACATCTCTCTCTCAAGCTCGAGGACACACAGACGCTGCTATAGGTGATTTTACTTTTTTTTTCATTTACTCAACAGTTTCTCACAAGGAAATAATTTTGTAATTAACTTAAGGCAAGGATTCTTTCTTAAAAACAACCAGAAAAAAATCTTAATGCTTTAGTAATCTCTCTCTTAATCCTCTCTATACATATCACTGGAAGAGACTTCAAAAACTGATTAATCCAAAGATAATTATACTCAACTATTCTTCAGTGAGGAATAAAAATTTTTTGGAATGCAGCTAATACACAGTGTCTTCCTTAAAGAAATAAAGTATTTAAATATTCTTTCAAAATGCTTTCAGATGCATATATTGATAATATCAATAAAAGTTAATGAATATCACCAAAAAAATCTCTAGTTGATTCCTTTCAAAAGAAAGTTTTTCTCAATTTTATGGAGTTTCTGCACACATTTGAGATGAGTCCAAGAATCTACCAACACATTTAATTCTTTCTAATGTAGAAATGTTTAGATAGCATGTCTGTATCTGTGAGGAGAAGGGAACAGCCCTCCTTGTTTTTAAAGGAAAAATATGCAATATATTAGCCATAAATTAGCGTGATACTTTGAGTAGTAAGCATGAAAAATCAACCTTGATACAAAATTCAAATTATTCAGAAATATATTAATTTTAGATCCTGACCTTCTGGCTACCACTGCAGCAGAATACAATTAACACTTTTCTGAGGCTCCCACAATGTATATTCAAAGAGTTTTTATGACTAAGTGATACATGATATGATACAAGCGACTCTTTGAAGTACTGCAGACTAAAAAGAACATTGAAAAACAGTATCTGCCATGTTTGCACACAAATATTCTTCATAAGCAAAGCCGAGCTAAACACATCACCAGGATAGAGTTTCTTTAAAGGCGGTGAATTTGGACAAACATTGTTGGTTTTACATTAAAAAATACGACAGAATGGCAGAAGTCTGTTAACAAGCTAATGTTTTAGAACAAGAAAGTGAGGACAGAGTCTATTTCAAAGACTCTTTAAAAAGCTAGTGGTAGATAGGTCAGTGGAGTTTTCATAATTATCCACTACTTGGGGTGCATACTGGAAGAGTGCGAGTTGAGACCACATTTCAGGGGTAGGTAGGTGTGTACCAGTGCTGCTAAATATGCTGAGATATTTTTTAAAAAATCCAAGTAATCCTAATTTTAATATCTGAATTATCCTATTGCCAAAAACCAACACAAAATGATTAACAACTGTGAATGTGCACCTAGGTTCTATACAATCATTTATGGACCGCTGCAGGATAACCAACAGATGTACAATTCAAAACAAATATTTGTGATGTCTCTGGCTCATTACTAGAAGTCATTCACACAAGTTAAAATAGGATCTTTCAATATTTGGGCTATAAAGGTGTGATTCACCAGGGCTCTTGACTACCACATGATTTACCTGGGACTGGGAGAACCCTCAGCAGCACCCTGTAAAGTAAGGAGCTGTTCTCCACCAGCACTGGAGCAGCTGACAGACAGCCCAGGCTGGAAGTGCTCAGCTGCCCTGTTGGAGTGCAGCCACTTCAGTATTTATTCTAACATGGTTCAAACCCTCAAATCCTAGATAGCTGCACACTCCCTACGGTTAGAAACACAATGTCCATGTGCCTCACTTATCCACTAAAGGTAAAAGGTTAAGATCATACTAAGCAGGAGAAACCAACTCTCCTGTACATTATGACAACTTCCAGTGAATAAACATTCATCACTGTTATACTGTCCATTGGTTTGTACCTGGTATTTAATTTTTTCTCATCCTTAAGGAAGGAAGAATTAAAATTACAGTGCTTTTAAAAAACATTTTATTTTTACCGAGTATAGAGAGCAATACTCTTATAAAAAAAGAGGTATTTGTAAAACCATACCTATTTCAATTTTCACAAAAGAATCTGGAGAAGGAAAAATTACTACATTTTCTTAATTCATTATGCCTCCAGTGACCTTCAGCTCTGATGAAAATTGGCACCACTCGTTTTTTAATTACTAACACAAAGCTCTGGATTAGTTAAAGAGCTTATGAACTCTTCAATACTTCAAATACATTGTCAACGGCAAAAATGTAAATGGACTTCATTCATAACATTTTTAATGCAGAAGGTGACAATTCTCATGATGTCACTGTAAGAAAGCAGAGGAAATAACACACTGTGGGTTTGCATGACACTAGGCCAGAATCTGGCATGTCCAGACCAGTGAGAAAGGGAAGGAGATGGTTGGGACATGCCCACCACCACCACACAAGAGCATAAAGACAAACAGAAAAAGAAAGGCTCTTGTTCACATGTGCCTGGCGAAGAAGAGACCTCACAAGGTCAGGGATGAAATGGAGAGCACTCCTTGGGCAGGTCCCCACAAGAGCAGGAGTGCAAAATGCTTCATTGCAGGCAGCATGGCACCACTGTCCTCAGAAACCAGCATGATGATGGGATGGTATCAGGGGCTGCACACAGGTAGAAATGGGCAAAAGAAAAATTCTGTAGGATGACTCAGGCTAACTCTATAAGAAAACACTATTCTCCACCGGGTCATGTCTACAAGACAATTCCAATGCAAAATCCCACAGTTCAAACCATAAATGGATGTATTTGGCCAATACGCTCAGTATTGGATAGGATAGAGAGCTTTCAGGAATTAAGTATTATCCAAACTCCAGAAAAATATGTAATTTCCAAAGCTCATAGCTAACTCTTCAAGAAAAGATACTACGACTGGGTAACTAAGTAACTTGTTTTCTCTAGTGTAATTTCTAGTATCCTAAAAAAGCTGGGGGTTTTTTTTGTTTGTTTTTTGGGGGTTTTTTTGTTATTGTTGTTGTTATTGGTTTTGGGGGGTTTTTTGTTTGTGTTTTTTTTTTTGTTAGATCTTCCAAAGAACTTCAAAACCCTGCCCACAATCTAAAGCAGGGGGAGTTGAGTCTTTGAAAGGTTAAAGAGCTTGCCCAAGATCTGTAAATAGCAGAGACAAATCTCCAAGCTCCATCTCCCCTCCCTTACTCCACTGTCATGAATCAGAAATAATCCTGCACCAAAGCTTTATCCCAGGGATTACAGAAATTATTTTAAAAGACTGCATATGGGGAAAAATGCATAAATCAAAAGTTCTGACGTGAATTCTAAATAATTTGATTTTAAGAGAAGTAGAGTTTCAGTTCAATTCTCTGCTCCAGTTATAGTCTCTCTTCTGAAAATCAAGAAACTCATTTCAAAATAACCAAGATGAATAAACACTCTTTTCAGTAGAGCAGCAAATCAGGTAGATGGATGTCTTAAAGATACGTGTTCGAAGTTTCACATCTCATTAGTGCCTACAGCCCTCCAGTCTCAATCCTGACAACAGTCAATAGGTTTTATGAACAAGCATGTTCTGGAAGAGACGCTGGACTATGTGGCTGATAAACAGACAGATAAGATGGTACAGAAATACAAAACGTCAAACATCCATTTACTACAGATATCAGCCTGGGAG
The DNA here is from genome assembly GCF_001604755.1 of Lepidothrix coronata. Classification (NCBI taxonomy): domain Eukaryota; kingdom Metazoa; phylum Chordata; class Aves; order Passeriformes; family Pipridae; genus Lepidothrix; species Lepidothrix coronata. Next base: position 2,227,476 of record NW_016690254.1, on the reverse strand, counting down.
CTTGCAGTAATGTTTATGCAGATAACTAAAAAAAAAAAAGATCAAAAGGAAAGCTATGCAAGTAGTTTGGTTCTATTATTTATTATAAGATTTTGGCTTTGTAAATATAAATCAAATACAAATGTACAGCACTGCCAAGGAAATAAATTATATTAGATATCTATACATTAATACATTCCAGTAAACCAGTCTAAGGAACAAATCTAGCCATAATTCAGTCAAGAATCTGTACAAAACCATACTATTAAATTTCTATGGTATGTGAAGAATAAAATAAGTTTAAGCAATACAGTTCTTCAAATCATATCAAAAGCAAAATGACTGCAAACTCCTAAAGCAATGTTACTAATTTATCATTGTTACAGCTTAAGAATGTAGCCACATCACATAAATTGCTTCTCCCTCATGTAGTATCTCTGAATAGCTCAATTTGGAAAAAAAAAAAAATCCAAAGTGTATTACAAAGACACTGCACTTTTATAGCACAGGAGGTAGCAGACAGTGAAACAAGAAACAATATAATGGGATGAAGAATTATATGCATTTTCCATTGGACTTATCATTTATATAATAAATACACAAGTGCACAAAAAAATTGAGACACTCGATTGTTTCTCTTGAGAGAAAAAAACCTGTTTGGTATAGGGCAGCTAGTTGGAAGACACATAGATTTTTCAGTAATTCTGAAAGGAAAGTAGTCAATAACAGCTAAAATATAACTCATACTACAAAATGCCTTCCTAACAATTTTGGGATGTTACAAGGTGTACATCTACTTTAATTAAAAATAAGGTAAAGATATTCAGAATCCTACACAACAGCTTTGTCTTTCTTGGATCTCATCCAGGAGGAGTAGTAGACTTCATAATTTTTTCTCTTGTAATTAAAAAAAATCAGATTTCTATTCTAGTCAATTATATATTTTTCTGCAAATCTTTATTAAAAAAAAAAGAGCAAGGGAAACACCAGGGGGACTTAATTTCCTTCAGGTTATTCAACACATTGATACAATTTTTGTACCCTTAATTCTATGTATCCTATATTCATGACCTACTCACCGCTCTTCTACTTAGACATAATATCTGAGTACTTCTCTGCTGACTTCAGTTATTTTAGTCATTTTCCCACACCAAGAGCCTCCTCAGTTCTCTGATTTGCTATAAATTTTCATGGATTATAAGCCACCTCCCTGACATCCTCCCCTTTCCTTGTTATATCTTGTTTCCTGCAATCGTGGGAAAGGGATACGGGACATTTCATCTGTGCTCTGCCTGATTTTCTTGCTGGTCCTTACTGCCTTTTATTTCCCATTTGCCAGCATCTCAAAAAGCCCAAAGGTTTTGTAAAAAGAAGTACCAATCAATAAATTACAAATATTTTTTTAAATGCTCCCAAAACTGCTTTGAAAGTTTGGTGCATATAGTGAACGTGAAAATGCTAATTACGAGGAATAAAAAATAAACTGGCTTATGTTTTTAATTGGCCACAGCTAACAGCTATAAGAAAGCAAGCAACAGAAGTACATATTGGAAAGCCAATCTCATTATTTAAAAATGCAGAGCTTCTTTTTATTGGGAGTGTTTTAGATGCTGTTTCAAGCAAGCTTCATGAAGAAAAGTGAAAAGTAATTATATTGTCTCCATTTATTCATTTTTTTAAAAATCACTATTTTTAATAATTCTTAATCTCAGACAAGAAAGTTTTCTTCTCAGTCTACTTTTTCTTGTTTTTCTTTACAAAAGGAAAAGCTTGCATAAAATGTGTGCAAATATATTTTGAGAAAGAATTAAAACAGACTGCCTGACCTGATAAGCCCTCTGGAAGACTCAGCTAAAAGTCTAAGAAATAGAAAAGCTGAGCTGCAGGAAGATTGCACTGACTATTTTGGTACTAAGTCTCCTGTCTCATGTGCCACTCCTACCTTTTTTAAGCAGAAATGACAATACATGGCCAGTTGCTGACAGCCAGCTTCAACACTACAGCAGATAAATCTGTTTAAGAACTCTGTCCAGCAGGTATGTCTAAGTTCAGTTCCTGGCAGTGTTACTGGCTTGCTGTTACACCAGGGAAGTTTCTTAACTTTGGTTAAAAAATACATATAATATGCATATTCTTTTGATTTCATAAATTTTCTTCATGTTTTGTAAAATGGAAAACCCCCCAACATATACATTCTGATTACTGAACTCTCTAGTCATTCTTGAATGATGGGTACTCAGATTCAATGAGTGAACACTGAAGAAGCCACTCCTGTTTAATTACACTCAAGAAAGGAATCCAAGAGGGCGTTTCCAAGTGTAGGGCTCATGTTCTACAGCACAAGCACCCTCTGTGCTGAAGTCTGAAATCAGACAATTTCTGTAAGAACAATATTCAGTTCTCTAGAAAGCTCTGAGGGCAGCTCCAGATTTTATCACAGTGAATGTCTCAGCTCACTGATGACACCAGAACTTCTGATGTCATGGCAAAAAGTAAAGAATGGGCTCTGAGCAAATGCAAACCGAAATACATTTTGCTCTTCCCAGAGAAGAGACATTCACTTTGAACAAAGAAATAGCAGTACAGCACTGGTAAGAGAATTGCTAGCAAGATTTGTTGTCTCTTGGTGAAGATTTTAAGGAAGATATTTCTCTGGAGGAGGATGATGTGACTCTTCATGATATTCTTTCCCAAGTTGTTAGCAGTTTCTCAATTTCAAAATAACATTCATTTAGTTACTAAGTACAAAATTTGCTATTTTTATTGTAGCATTTTCTTTAAAACTAATCCAAAAATCATAGTAGCAACTGTTTTTCACTATTTCTATGGTGTAGGCACAATTCCATTTCCTGCTACTATGGGGGTACCAGCAACTTGGAGTTCTAGCCATTTTTACAGAGCTGTTAAACAATTTAGCATATTAAATCTGCTTGCCTTTTGCTTTCGCACTTGCCTTCCTTTTTATCAAAACCACTTTCTCTACATCTCTACTCTTCTTACTTCTAATTTTCTATTCTTCTAGTGCTAAAAGTATTGGCATATTATCTTTATCTGCCTCTGCCTTAGAAGCAGACCTGTTCTCAGAATAACATGGAAGTGTATGCCTTAGCAACTGCTCCCCTCTAATTTATACTCCAAATGCCTCGTAATATAGCGAAGTGCTGATACTGCTATTTTACAGGGAGGAAATCATGCCATAGAGGACTATATTCAAAATCTGTTACAAGCACAAAAATGAGGCAGCATGACTGGTAAATCATTTCAGAAACCTGATGAGTTATTCTCATCTGCTCCATACTGAGCCCATGGTGGCCAGTGCACAGCTCCTGAACCACTCCTGGCTCACAGTATTTCAGGTACAGTTCCCATGAGGCTGCCAATCCTGTACCTGATGCAGCGATGGCTGAATAAATTCAAATTATTGGATTTGAAAGAAACAAGTCAACAAAGGTTGCCAAAGCAAACATCACCCTAGCATTCAATACTGAGACAAGTCTCAACCTCCATTTCGGGAGCCCTCAGCTATCCAAAGCACATGGTATGGGAGTTTTGGCTCATATCCCTATAGGAATATTAGTGTGTAATCCACAGGGTAAGTTTGGCCGTATAAGCCCTGTATAGTAAACACTGAAAAGAAGTCATGTCACGACATGTCTGATACAGACACCATGACAGGTTCCTCCACCTGAAATACTCATGCTCAGACCCTACAGCCCAGCTTCCAATCCGCACTTACCAGATTGGTTGTGTGTTGTCACCTTCACACCAGTACTGTGGCTTAAGTGGCTTTTTACTCTCTTCCATAGTCACCTCCTTCTAGACATATTTGCAGACATATTTGTAGAGATCATAAGAACCATAGGGATTAATCAAAGACACATTTACTGAATTTCTTGGGTATGACAAGAAGCTACTCAAATACATGCGATACTCCAGGGCTAAAGATGAAGAAGGTAACATAGGTAATGGCATCGTTTCAGCCTCTCTGTTTGAACACTAGAGTAATGCCAACATCTAATTCGCAATAAATGTAAATCCTAGCTTATTAATGCAACCAGGCTGTAAATAAAAGTAATAAACAGATATTTCTACTGACTCAGCAAAACAGATGCCTTCCCACCTAACACACCTGTAAGGCCCACAAATATCAGTTCTTCTCCTAAATCAAGATCTGACTAGAGGGACTGACACTGCTATGAGGAACCTGGAGAATCTGGTGATTTGAAGACAATGTGAATTATCCTGGGTCTTCTAGGGGGAGCCTTTTTGTTGTGCTGAATAGAAGAAATCCTAAGGAGAAATGTGTCCTAAGCTTGTGGCCTCTAAAGGTAGGTGTTGGCTAATTGAATGCTTGGAGGAAAGGGTCTCTAGCCTTTGGGATCAGGAACAAAGCTCAGCTGATGAAATTACAGGAAAATTTAAGGAAGATAGACCATGTGTCTCTTCTACTGTCTGAAAAGTTTACTGTAATTCACTTTAGTTGATGGGTAGAGAAAAGCAAACAAGCTAGGCTGAGAGTCTCCATAGTACCTATGGCACACATTCCTCTACAGTCAATTTTTGAGAAGAGTGGAAAGTACTCCCTGGTGAGTAGCAACTGGATAAGGTTGTTAGTGTTTTTTCCACAAACGTCTTGTAGCCTTGAACTTTTTTATGTTCACGGCACTCCGTAAGATTGTTTTTTATTTTTTTTTTTCATTTTATAGTTGTGGAACAAAAGCTGTATTTGGAAGGCCTAGCAGAGGTACCCAATCTAAAAATCACAATTAACAGGGTGTGCAATTTCAGAAGTCTGATAAGTGGTTTTTAGCCTTTGTTCGCAGTGAGATCAAAATAATTGCACCCAACAACTAACACTATCCAGGCTATTCTGCTGTTAATAGTCCTGGGTATCTCCAGTTAGCTTACAGCTCAATGCATTATTTTGGTGACTTTATGCAAAACAGAAACAGTCTCCATCACAAATTTCTACTATAGACAAAAATAACATGAGCACATTAAGCTGCTTTCGCTTGTCACCCCTGATGAACTTCATATGGCAACCAGACCAAAAGCCCCTGCTGAGCCCCCGAAGCTGAATGTGAAACGGAAATATCACAAAAAAACACTTCCAGCATCCCAGAACATGACTCACACCACATAAGTACCAAATCACTACATTTAGAAGATTCTCGTCTGTTTATTCTGTGCGGATAGATCAAGCACTCTAAAACTCCATTTGCCGAAGGAAGAAGACTGGGCACCAGGGCTCCTAACTTGGTAGTTTCCTCCTGTGTAGGTTAACTTCAGGCAAGTCACTGCATATCACTATAGTACTATTTCCAAATGCAAAACTAATTATACTAATCCCCTTTGTGCAGCACTTAAACATCTATGGATGAAAAGAATTATCTGAAGAACTATTTACGTTATTAGAGAGAAAAAGTAAAATACTGTGTGGAAAGCCAGGGCCAAGTCTCTTCTGTCAGTTTGTCCTTCTTGACAGGTATAAACTCTTAGGTTCAGAAATTACTACAAAATGCTCTTTAAAATTGATGTGCCTTCCTGAGCAGAGTAAAATGGGGAACTTATAAGGGAAAATCATTGAAACATGAGAAGGAAAGCTGTAAACTGTCCTAAGGGCCAGATTTTTTAAGATGTGCGAAGACAGATATCAGGTCCATATGTGGTGAGATTTTCAGAACCAACATTTATTCAGAGTCCCACTAAAATCAATGGCAGCCCAGTAGCATAGTCTTCGCAGACAACTGCAACTTTAATCACTGATAATTGAAAATCTGACTGCAAGTAAACAAACTAAACCAAAATTGTTTAATGTTGCTTGTATGAGTTTTGTGGAAATTTTTTTAGACAGAAATGTTACTTTTCTATTGCAGTTTAGCAATCCATAAATGCTAATGAGATCCCGTGCTGTTTGCCTTGTGATAATTTTTCCTATTAAAATCTTGTTCTTTTTTTAACCTAATAAGCACATCACTAGTCTAAGCACGTTCATTGTTCAAAGTTTAAATTTATAGCTAAAATAAAGAGAGACTGCTTACCAGTAACCAGAATTCTTTGAGACATGAATTTCTATATTCAAACCAATGAAATACCTATATGTCCTTTCACTCCAGGCTGGTCTTGTATCTTTGCAATTAATAACTATATAAGGCACTGACTGTGCCACTTTTGGTTTCCTCCCAACCATAGAGAGAAAACTCAGGGAAATTCCAAAAATTCTTAGGGAGAGCAAAGTAATCAAAATAGAAAACATATATGTAAACTATACATATTAAAAAAAAAGTTACCTATTGGTAAATAACTTATTTTTCTCTTTTTAAGTGTACAAGTACATTTTATCAAGGTAAGTTAAACAACTGCATCTGGCAAGTATCTATCTGAGGTTTTCAAGTCTGCTATACAAACTATTCCAGCACTAACAGCACATGGTGAATATAGGGATGGAGCTCCAGACAGCATCATCTCCAATATCTCAGCTATTTCTTAACCATGTTGTGTGCTCTGGAGAAGTACTCTGTAATAACAGTGGGATATTCATCTTTGCAGTCTGATAGCAAATTTTGACACAGTCTCCGATTGACTTCGACAGTCTGTGTGGAAATGGCTGAACTGTTAAACCCTCCAGAAAACATACAATGAATAGCCTGAAGCATTTGAATGTGTGAATATAGAAGTAGACAACCCATGACATAAAAGCATAAAAATATAAATTCTGCTTTAGAGGAAGAACACCAGAAATAAAATTTTGAGATTAAATAAAACCTGCTGATTAAAAAGTATAATTCTATCATGATCTGAGACAGAAAATGAAGAATGTTATTCATAAGAACATATGTGTCTCCTGCAAAAGCCTCTGAGGAAGTGGTCTTGATGAAAGCAAAAGTAGTAAACACCAAGCCCAAGACCTTAATGAGGCTAAGTGAGAGTTCAAACTCTTTTACCCTTAAGCAGATATTCCATAACAGCTTTAATAAATGATACAGAAGGAGGGTAAAAAAAAAAGGTAAGAAGCCACATGGATCTCATTCCCATAATGTGCAGCATGTGGATGGTGGATGGCTTTCCTCATTGAAGCATTCCTGATTCTTTCCATTAAAAAAGTCCCCAGATGGCAAAAAAGAGCCAACTAGACAGACACTGCTAAATGGGTACCTGTCTACCCCAGAGCATTGAAAGACTTTCACTTCAACCCCTTCACTTACACATGACAGGCTGGCTGCTTTCACAAGGACTTGTGACAGCATTTTCAGTGGGTTAGATCCACAGGAAATAGGTAAAATTATTTAAGCTGTGTTACACAGAAGCTAAAAGTCAGAATAAGTGATCAGTGTATTTCTGCTAGATAAGGCCTCAAAGGTTTGGTACTAATGGGTATCTGTGACCTAAAGTGAAAAACATTTTTATTGAAAATCTTACCAAAAACAAGGCCAGGACAGATATTCCTAAAAATGTTAAACAGATCAAAATAAAAAGAACAGCAATTTCAGAAGCATATACATTGTCCTAAATCTTTCTGTTGTGTAAGGACATAGTACATTATTTACTGCTTTTATTAGCAAATGAAATCATGTAAAAAGAACTACTAACAATAAGAAACACCCACGTTAGTTAATATGTAAATTCTAAGACATATTCAAAACAATTTTTTCCATTTCTAGAAAAACAAAGCAAGCCCAAACCTCTTTTTCTGAACAATCTTTTTGAGCTGAGCATGATTTCACTCACAAGTACTAGTCAAAAGCATTTTTCTTGAAAGCATTTTCAAAATGAAAATCGTTTTTCCATCTACTTCTGATATCTCTGTGAAATGGGGTACATCTGCACCATGGATGAAGCATCTCTAAGCAGACTTAAGTTATTTTTGGAAGAACACTGGGACAGTTCTTGTAAACATTAGACTGCTATGGTTATACAGTATGGTCTAACATCGAATTATTTTGAACTCCTTTGGAAATCCATTCCAGGTTAATATTGATTATTAATATCAATCAGTTTCAAGAGTTAGCTTGGGTTCTTTTTCACCTACCTCTTACTCTACAGTAACAAACAGTAAGTTCTTCCTACTGTAATTTAAGCAGGATACTGAGAGACTGAGTGGTAAATGATAAAATGTTCCTTTGTATGTAGAAGAGAAACATTTCTGTGCCAGCAGATGATTGCCACGTGCAGATCTGTGATTGCCTAAGTCCTATTGACATCACCACATAAATTGGCTCCCATTCCCTTTGTCATACACTTGTAAAATCCATGCCTGATAACCTTGTAAAAAAAAATAAATATAGTTTAACTACAATACAAACAAGCATTATTTCTCCTACCAGTGAATGATATCCATTCCTGCTGCACAAAATATCATGTTTAACAGTGCACACTACTCTGCAACTTTACCCGTGGTGTTCCAGCTTTTGAAGGAGGGTCTTCTACAAAGCATTCTTGAACTACACCTCATATTGGGATTTTTTTCCTCACCCCTCCTAGATCTACCTAGTTTTCTCACCTCTCTCCTTTGTCTCCATCATCTCTTTGCTGTCTTCTTTTACATTTGCACTTCATGGATTGCACCTTTTCTTCTATTTCATAAACTCTGAAAACCTACCTCTTCTATGAATGCTATTACTGAACATGCCACTTCATATTTTTTCTGTACTGTATCATGCCGCACTACACTTATTGATGCACAAATACTAAATGTAATTTGGAGAAGGAATTTTTGTGACTTTTTTTTTATCCTGTGCTGTTATTTTGTAAATTGCCAAGTACAGATGCTTTGCTATTTAAATAACAGTAACAAAATCCAGATGAAACTTTACAGAAATGTAGGTACTCCGAATGTAATTACCCAAACAGGAAGTTGGCCAGGACAAGAGGGCAAGCATCCTTACTCTTGTGGAAAACACCAACAGACCATACAAGTGGCTTGGATGAGCCAAAATAAATATATACTTTAAATAAAAATTTCCAAACACGGTACACCATCATCTATCACTTTTTGGTTATCTAAAGTACCTATCAAAGGTGCTAGAGCCTCATTAGCAAACACCTTCTCCAGGCTGCCTCCCACTGCAGCTTGCTGTAGTCTGACACGCAGGAAGTGAAGGTCGTCATTTAAATTCAAGAAAAACCGACTGTAAAGCAGCACATTCTGCCCGACGTGGGGCTCCTGCAACAACAGCTCGCAGGCACCTCCCCACCGGGCCTGGCAGTTCGGTTAATTCCATTAGTTCAGTCAGTGGAACTCGGAAGAAATACTGGAAACCTGGGCTGTAATTTCAAACTGTCAAGAGCTCCTTTGTTTCTAAACTTCAGCAGCGTAGATATGAAAAGGTTTGATACCCACTGCAATATTGCACTTCAATTATTAGTTTGATAATCATCTGGCCACCACACCCAGCAACACAGACTGAACTCAACAGACACTTGTTTGCTCTCCTGCAGGAGGGCCTCAGACTGCTTAAACACCACTCCTACACTGCAATTCAGCCACTCAAACCCTTTTTTAAGAGGCATCTTCAGGTCTTGAAGGAACATACCTGCACGTATGTTCCCTTAACACTGACTTTTTGATTTTACTATTACTGAATTCTCATTTTCCTTTACCATGCAGCTGGTTTCAGCACCTTCCTTTAACCTGAGTTGCCTTCCCTGACTGAAGCCCCTATTTTCTGGTAAAGAAATACACATTAAGGACACAGCACATTCATTTGAGTTTGCAGCCCTTTCCATGTTCTTCCAAAAGAAAGAGAGCAAAAGCATCGGATCCCTGTTTAACCTGCCTTAATGCACTGAGGTCTTACTCAGTGCATGGGATGGCAGTCATGAAACCTTAGTCAAATTACTCCTCTGTGGTTGGACTCCTCATGTACATGTATCATGACTAACTACTTCAAAAAAGAAAACACATCCCAAAATGCCCAGATGAAAGTGTAACAAGAAGTTGTATCAAAATTGTCATAGACTAACATAATAAAGCAGAGGAGCTATTAAAAATCAGAGAAAGAAACCACTGAAAAAAAATCACTTATTAAGAAAACATTGCAAATTAGACGAACAACTGACCCTCTGTTTAAAGTCTCTCTGCTGAAGGTATAGTAACACAGAGATAGTTAACATGATCATAACCTCTCATGTGATGAAGCTTTCAGTGTACATCAGGGAAGCACAAGGAAATAAGCCAAGGGATCCAGACACAGACAGATGGAATTAACATCTCTGGATTCTGAGCTTGCATTGAACAAGAGGGAAATACAGTTCCCATCTTCATATGAAACACAACTTCCTTCTTCCACCTGCACCCAGACAACAATACCTCAGAAGAGCATGAACTTTCTTTTTCATGTCTGTAGGGAAATAACTGAAAAGCACATGGGTGACCCTTTAAAAACTGCTGGTGCCAAGTGCATCACTGCCAAAGAATTTACTGTCCCTCTTTAGACAAGATACTTGCCTAGTGCATACCAAGAAGAAGTTTATTTCATTGTGAGTAGCTCCCTCTCAGAAAATACAGGACATTTAGAAGCATCACAACATTTTTCTCTGCTTTCCACTGCCACACATTAGCTGCTGCCATATTTATTTCCCTTTTTATATATCTAGGTCATTGGGCTTCTACTATCGCAGCACTTAAGAGTCTAAGAAATTAGGTTTCCTAATGCTGTTTAACACATAAAATACAAACTTTTCTCACTTTTTTCACATGACTATACTTAAAGAATAAGACATTTTTCAGAGCAATATTTAATTTCAGAATGTTATTTGGGGTTATAATTTTAAGATGTGGCTTTCATTTTCATGCTCACAAACTACATCCGTTATGAAAATATTTCTTAGCAAGCTGCTGCCTAATTAGATGACTTAATCTTGCAGAACTCTGTATTTAAAAGCAAAAGAACTACCAAAGAAGATCAAAATCAGATTTTTTTCCATTGTTTGCTATGATGTGCATTTTTTTCTATTTATACTATGTACAGAATAAAGAAAAAATAGTTGAGTGATAAGATCATGAATTCACATTGTGTTTTCCTTTATACTGTTCATCTGTTAACTGGGGTGTTTTTATAGCTTGTTTGCTTTTTAGTTTTTTTTCTTTTTTTTCCTCCAAAAGTGACATTTAGAAGCCAATAACCCAAAGTGTATTACTGAACTCTCTAACAGTGTCCAATAGGTAGACGACCTAGCTGCAGGGTGATTAAATGATTTAACTGCTAGATCAATGAATGCAGCATGAATTAAAATGGCTGCAAGCCTTTCCAGGCATAAGATGAGACCTAAAAAAAAAAAAATGGGTTATCTTACTTTTTAGTGCACGAAAACGTAACCATTCACTTTAAAAAGAAAAAAATACATGTTTTCCTGAGAAATAATACAGCGTTATTCTAATATATGGTGACTAAACCATATATTTTTATTGTCAAAGATCTGACTATATTTTGCCATTCTCATACTGAATAACCTCATTCAGGAAAAAGCAGTCTCTGCTCAAGAAACATAATGGTGCTAGGATCTGGTCCAAAGTGAACTGTTATCTCACGCGTGAAGATAATGAATGTTAATTTAAAATAATGTTCTTTCAACTCCAGGTTTTTTTTCATATAATCAATCAGGCCTGAAAATGTGTGCATGCGCTCTCTCTCACACGCTCACTCTCTCTGTCACTCATCCATAAACACTTCATTTTATATTCTCATTCCCAGATATTCAGGAGAAAATTTACTGCAGGTGTAAACTAATATTGCTCCACTAAAATCAACAGTGCTGCACCAAATGACGTTAACATAGACAGTGGTCCTCTCTCCCCTATCCTGTGACGTGTGTACCTTGACTTCCACTTAATGCACATCTCATGCCAAACTCTCCCTTTCTTCCTTTCATATGTGCATTTCCCAGCTCTTATTTGCACTCGACAATCACTATAGCCTTTCATTAACTGGCCCCTCGAGGTCTCTTATCTCCATCAAATACCTCAGGAGAAGCAGGTACACATGGCTCTTTTCTGCAACCCACCAAGAAGCTCTTGGAAAATGTGCAAAGAGAAAGAGCACTGCAGTGGGAGGCTGCAAGGCATGAGGAGAGGACAGAACAGGCTTGACCTAAAAAGCAATAGGTTTTGACACTACAGCTAAAATGTTCGGTTATTACAGGAAGGAGCATTTAAAACATTTAAAAAATGGAATAAATAAAGCTTCTATATGTGTAAAACCAGGAACCATAATCTAAATTATCATTGTTTGGGAACTAGTAGGGGGGAAAAAAAGTATTCTATAGATTTCTACCTCAGAAAATCGCCTGATTTTTGGCACCTCTTTAGGAAACATCTGAGATCGGCAACGGCTGGAAACAAGACTCTGGATTACATGACATGCTAGTTTGATCAAGAAAGGCAGTTCTCATGGAAGAAGAGCCAAGCAGAAATTTGGATACCATTCCTTCCCATTGGCCCACGAAACACTGTAACTCCTTATCCACTAACTTGGCAAAGCAAACCATGTTCTGCTTCTAGGCTCCTTGGTGCACCTGTATTCAAAATATCTGTGCCATCTCTTAGCTTTAGCTCACATTTATTGGTATTTCCTGTGCCCCTATAAGGGACAAAAATCTTCCATTTTATTGAAAGCTACATGTCTTCAGGAACTAGTGCTACAACTTAGGCTTATACTTAGTTGACTGGAAAATGGGTTATTATTAACAATTTTTTTAAAACTACTGAGAAAAACAACATCAGCATGGATAAAAAAATAATAAAATGGCACCTGCAGATACTTGACTCTTAATCTATATTTCCTAAAAGGTACAAGTTGAAAAACAAGAGGAAATCTCATGTCTGGAATCAGGGAGAAGTTAGGAGTATGCTTCCAATTAGGAGATTTACAAAGAAGCCTTCTGGGAGCCCGCAGAGTGGAACGTGTGCAGGAAAAGGAAGAATGTCTTTCTTACAACAAATATTTCCTGCAAATCTATTTACTTCAGGTCAGTGTAAGAAGAAGAAGAAGACAAAGCTACAAAACTGAAAGGTGCAATTACAGAGGTAGAGTGTCCATGTTTCTCACTTTCCAACACTGTCAGTCTGAAATGCCTCCAGGTATGCATCAGCACTCTCCTTCAAAAAGATATGTCAGTGAAATAAAACATTTTCTTTTAACAAGCAAGCAAACAAACAAGATTTTAACATGGCAGCTTTTAAACAACCTGACGTTACATTCTAGTCTGGTTGTTAAGACGTCAGATATCGTGAGGTACCAATGAGCAAAGTGTACATCCCTTTTTCACTGTTCCTCAAATTTTACCATGACCAAGAAAAGTTTTCAGAAATCTATTTCTATTTGTGGAAAAAAAAAAATCTCTTTTCTTTTTTATTGAGAAAACATTAGTGTCAATGCCAAATTATTCAGTGTGCTGTATTATATTCAAATGTGAGCTTGCACGTGATGACTGACACTGAAACATTCAGCTTCCTGAGAAAAGGTTCATGCAATCAGTTCTTAGGAACATCCTAAATTCTCAACTACAGTTACATGAAGCTAAAAATGGTGCCAGTCTGGTTCCTGGGGAAACAACTAATAACAATTCTTTGTTTCTAATTAAGAAAGGAAAAAATTTTCTGTGATTTCTGAACTGCATAACAAAGAAGGAATAGAAGCACAAGCTGAGGAGAACATTACTCTTTCTAAACTCTTTGTTGCGTGGAGCAAAAAGGATTGCCCAGGTTTTGCAGGTAAATGATAATGAACAGGATGAAATGAGGTCATTTTCAGAATTCAGGTTTTTAATTTATGTTCTGTGATACAAAAAAACCCCAATATAATTTTATTATTTAACTGCTTTCACATTCACAATTTCCATAATTTTGAAACTATGTTAAAATCCTCAGTTTCCTGACATACCTGTTTTCTAGCTTTCCTAAATAAAAATAAACCTTTCTTCTCAAAATGGTATCAGCTTTTCCAGTAGGAATTTCTATTTTACCAGTTTTCTTTATTTATAATTAAGGCCTTTTATAACATACAGGATTTAAGATAAATAGAAAATGTTACAAGTCACTAACAGAAAAATTGTATCCACATTGTCTTTGTTCTTTCCATAAATACTGTAAATTCCTTCAAAGGCTAATGCACATGTAGGAAAAGTGTGTTAGCTTCAATGGAAACAATCATCAATGCAAAATTTGGCATTTGCAAGAATAACAACAGTCATACTTTTGATATTGAAAAGGCATAAAAATGCCTATGTAGCACTGCTATGTAACTCCAGTAGAAGAATCAAAAATAAAACATTACATAAAATTATATCAGCACAACGAACTGTAACGAAGTGTTCTTCCTTGAATACTGGAGTTATACATAAGGTTTTAATTTTTAAAACTATTTTACTAAACTAAATTTCATTCATCAGTATCCTCCATGGCCTATACATTTTTATGCCTGTGGGAAAAAAAGTGCCTATATGATCAAGGTCTCCATCATTATATTAATAATAATCTATGGGTAACAGTGAATTTTCTGCAGTGCATATCAATTTTCATCAGTGAACAATCAGTGACTGTGTGGCCTGTGATTACGTTTTATGAAATAGCAATTCTTTTGTTTTGATTTTGTGCAATTTTGAACCTGGATCCTACTAATTGCTTGGGGAGAGGGGATTATGCATAAACATTGGGTTTAAGCTTGTCTCTGAAATCAATGACAGCTCAGAAAATTAACAACCAACCAGAAGGAAAACTGGAGAACACCCCCCCCCATTCTGAGGTAAAATTTCCACTTTAATTTGTGCTTGTGAATGCACACACACTGCAATGTTATGCAAGGCACAGACTATCTCCTCTCCTGAAGTTTTCTTTTACTGGCAATGACACCAAGAAAATAGTAATAAGGCACAAGCAGCCAATACAGACTTGGCTGGTACTTGGTTTCTGCCTTGAAAAGCATCTGTAATTGCAAACAGGTATCTGTAGTGTGAGATCCTCTCTTACTGAATGCATAAATGTTGTGTGAGACTTAACAGAGAATGACGACAGCATGCTAAGAAACATAAAGCTCTCTTGTCTCTCAGATCTTCTCAAAGATTTGTCGAGCAATAAACATACCTCATACCCTTTTAATTTCTTTTCCACAGTATACTATTTCTAGCTACTTTGGGATTCTGGTAATCATTTTCTCTCAACCTCATTTTGTTTTACTTCATTGCTTTTCCAAAAGGTTCCAATAAAACCTCACATTGACAGATAAGAATTGCTCTGCTAAAATTAGTAAACTAAGTACCATGTCCCGTGAGTCACAGCGTGAGACTCCCATCCACCTCTCTTTAAAAGACCAGATAACAATGCCATGCCCTAAGTGCATGAGATCAAAGCACAAATGCCCACTTGCCAAAATGCTGCTTTTGAGTACTACACCTGCTAGCAGACTCCTACAGTCTGTAGCCAAAACATTAGCTATCTGCATTAAAATCATATATTTGAATATATGGCAAGTTGGTTTAATGTTTATTTTTAACATACTAACAAAGCAAGAGAAAATGAAGCATAGGAGAAATGAGAGATAAACAGCAATATGTTTAACTCTTCTTTTTTTTAAATTACTAGATCTCAAATCAACAGTATCCTATTTAGGATAAAAACAATTTATTGCAGTGAGGCCAATTCTTTGCCATTTCCACAAAAAGGGTGAATGGGATTACTGGTATTTTTGTAGGTGTGTTTTGAATTAATTTTTTAACCAATAAGTGGATTTTAGTAATTCAAATTTCACTGTGTCTGGTGCTAAAATTATTTGTTAAGAATTAGTTTTATATCATACTAGAAGTAAGAGCTGTATGAAGAGTCAGAACCACTACTTCACAATGTTTTATTCTGCAAAGATTTAATCCTGGAATTGAAAATTTAATATAGCATAAATGTATATTCAAAGGTATTCTCATTGTTGGTAAATACATCAGTAAACTATATTTTACTTATATTTTTTAATATATTTCTAATTTTGGAATTACAAATACTATGGTCCTGCCATTTGAACTAATAACATACTTTAAACTCAATTTACATGTCTCTCTACTTCCATAACAGAAACTTTTGCCTTTAGTGAAGGGGAAAATGAGAGACTGGAAGAAAATCAAAACCAGACATTTTGTACACAAACTCTCAATAACTATGCCTTGGATTTATCTACGTGGTACAGCTACAGGATCAGGCTCTGATGGGATATTACCAAAGCTGGCTGACCTAAAATTAGACACCATGAGCTTTAACTTGGGTTCATGGACATGTCACAGTGTATCACCCTTGTGCCTTCTCTCACCTGCCCACAGAACTAAAAGAATCCAGTCATTTCAGGGAGAAATAAACCAAAAGACATAAATATGAATGAAATCTTACTAAAATGCTACTTTTACCCCTAAAAATTTTTTTCGTATAATTCAACATCCAGAGCATGTTATAAATAAATAAATAAATAATAACACAGCGTTCAGGCTTGGTCAATTAACTTGATGGCAGACATTGGTATAAAGAGATGATAAAACTATGTTTAAAGACTGCAGTTGAAAATACAGGGGAAAAATATGGGCTCAATTCAGCCCTGTTGTTGCAGGGAGCTGCATGTAGAGGCCTTGGAAATCAGAGAGCTCTGTGTGCCACAGGAGTTCACCTGTGCAGGCTTGAGGCCACAGTATTTATTATACTGTACACGACCACACTGGTGTCTATCAACCCGCTGCCAGTTGCCTCCACTACACCCAGGAATGAAGGATTTTATGGAGTTTTCCACCCCTATTTTGAATTTTATATAGATGACAAGACACTCTAACAACAAGTGAATATGCATTTTTATACTGCACTGAAAAATGGTGAAAACTTCTTCTTTTCTTTTTTTTTTTGTAATATAGGAGTTAACTTTTTAAGAAATTCCTCCAAAATGGAATCATCATCTTATAAAATACCTATTTTGCAGGTTATACTCTTCCAACTGGCAGATTAAACCTTAGAACAATAACCCAATTATGAGCTAAATTTACATTCAACTGATCAAAAATGATCCAGAACCTGACAAGAACAATCTTTGTTCACAACATTTAGCACAAGCAACACTGACAGACTAAAATATATGAGCTATATAAAAGATGACATACGTTGCACTGCCCAGCTACCAAGGGCACCACGCTCCAAGTACTACACAAGTACTGTGGGAGTGTTCATTGCATCCTGAGACTAAGCAAACACAACAAAAACTAAGGCACAAAACCCCCTGCAGATAAAGAACATGATCTGACATTAGCTTCTAAACAATTAGTGCAAGAAGGATGGCTAAAGAAAGTCCTATTACATGGAAGAAAAGCCACTGCAATTAATAAAATCAGTGGCAAGGATTTGAAATAAATTTATATATTTACTGGATGGATATAAGAAAAGGAATTGCTCCAACAATTCTGATCTAAGCTTTGAAAAAAACCCCAAACTCTACTTCACTGAGGAAAGTAAACTGTTTTGTGTGTTTGGCCAGTAATTTTAAACAACTCAGCATTTTATGAACAAAGTTCATTACTGGTGTGAGGCACATATACCTTGCACAGATTAATTTTGTTTATAGTTCGACTTGGCATTTGTAACAACCCACATTATGGGTAAAAGACTTCTTTTACTGACATTTATGCTAATCTGGATCTAGCTAAAAAGTCATTTAAGAAGAAAATCAGAAGTTTACTGGTGACATCTTTATCATCACCTTGTCCCTCTTTCAGAACTTTTAGCCTGGACCAATTCACACTGCCTGAGGTCTTCACACACTTGCAGAGTTAAACGATCTGAAAGACTGTGGAAAGCAGTAACTATGAAAACTAGTTACAGGTGTGTCTATAATTTCTGAACTTTAGCTGACGGAAATCGAGTCCTGAATTTCAAAACATGTCTTCTAATTCTAAAATTTCCCAGTTGTCAAATTGTGTGAAATGAGACAATTTGCTAACAAACCAGACAATGCAGACATCTATGGAGAGGTTTAGATGCCTAAAATTAAGAAAACATTTTCAATGTTATATTTTATCTGTTTCTTTTTGAAGTATTTTATTCTAATTCAGAGATTGCAGACAGTACAGTTCAGTGGTCCCCAGGATTCGGTTCACAGGTAGAAATGCATAACAGTCTAGATATAGCCTGAGGCACTTCAAGGTGAGTTTGAGGCCAAATTAGTTGTCCACTCGCATAGTTTTTTTCTCCAGGAGCACCATGTCACTAACAGCACCCAACATGTTTTATTTACCTGCAAGGTGGAAAAGCCGAGCACACTTCACAGCCTTTCACCATCTCATTTGCTCTTGAGATGACCTTAGGCTGAAAAATGATTCAGGCTCTTCCTCAGGTCTTTCTGAACAGTCCCTTCTACTCTCTTCTATGAGGGCAGGGGGGGAACCTGAACCAGGCAACCCGAACAGTAGCTGCACACAGAATGTCTACTGGATACAAGCTGTATGGACACACCACCCCACACAACAGCAAATATCCTACAGACTGTGTGTACAGCAATTGTGGTCATGAAATTCTTGTCACTTCAATGGTGTTCAATTTTTTCCTGGAAAGTTAAGATGTATTGCTCTGGCTCATACTACATAAGAACTAAGCCAAACTACTAAGAATTTTAATTCATGGTGAACAAATTTTTTTTTTACATTTATATTTAAAATTCTTGCTTAGATTAAAAAAAAAAAAAAAGAAACCAAACCCAACCACCTATAAAGGTGCAGTACCCCATTAAACTTGTGCTACAAAGTTTCAAACTGTGGAAGAGTATCTTCTAGCGCATCAAGGAAGTTTTAAGACCCGCCCCCACACAACATCCACACACTCACAACTCCCCTCGCATAGCGTCATCACAAGACAATTTCCAACACATTACCCAGTTCAGGAGATGCACTGGAAGATTAATTTTTCTCACTTGGTCCTTTGCGCTGAACCCGATACCAAGTATCAGTTGCAGAGGCAGAGACCACCATCCAACGCACAACCAACAAAAAGTCATCTACACAATTACTTTTTTCCCCACTCACTAAAACCAAACTAACCATCAGCAAGATAAAGTGTTCTCCGATGAACTACATAGACCATGAACCATTCCCTTCCCACCCTTCTCCATACAACTATCTGGTCAAAGCAGAGAAGGTTTGTTTAGGCATGGAAAATCTGGCATTTTAATGCCATAATTCCACAGTGGGAATTAATTAATGGTGCAAATCCACACTGTAAATTATTTTGTGGGTACTTTCACTTGTATACAAAACACCAGTCAGCAAATAGTCTACTTCCCTAAAGACTTTCTGTAGCACACTCAGAATGGTTGATAATTTAAAAAAAAAAAATGTGGAGAGATGCCAGGTCCTTTATACTGAAGAATAAGGAACTAGAAAAACCCAAGGGACTGCAACTTGAACCACAAACTGGCATTTTCCCTCCCATCATCCCCCCCTCCTGACACCTGTCTCAGTGATCACCCCTAAAGAATTAAACAATTTCCTTCAGAGAACAGCAACAGAAGTGAGAAAATATCAGCCTATCTAGGACAAGAAAGCATTTTCTACCTTTGTTCTTTTTTACTGCAGTAAAATCATCTCAAAACTACAATACAGAATTACTCCCTACAATACAGAAACCATGGCAGATGATTCCAGGATGTTAAATGCCCAATTATATAATTATAAAACCAACCAGTACCAAATTAAGGAGTTTTTCACTCCTTTTCCTCTTCTCAAGCCACCCCATCTCTAGCCTCTGTAAAGTTCTTTTTTCCACGTTCGAAGACAACCAAAACCAAATTCTTAAAGTCTGTTGTTTTCAGGATAAGCCCCAAAAGACACATACAAAGTTTCTCAAGTCCTTAACATCAATATTTTACAAGGGGGCTGTTGTCTGGAGCACACAGACGGCCGAAGCCTGCCGAAGCTCCCCATCATGGGCACCCCCACACCTACACTTCCATCCTTTCCCCGAAAAGAAAGGAGACAGGCCTCTGAGCAGCCCCGAGGCAGGGGGAGAGGGAGAACAACCCAAAAAGTGCACCGAGGGGAGTTATCTGAAGACACGGCTTCAGGGGTGCACACACACACAAACCCCCCCAAGCCCCCAACAAAAGCCAGCCCCTCGATGGTCCACATTCCCCGAAATGCGGCCGCCGAGCCCGGCGGGGCTCCGGGAGGGACCTTTCTGGTGGGGGGAGCGAGCGCGTTGCTCTCGGGGAGCCGCAGGGACACAGCGGGGAAGTCGGCCCCTCTTGCCCCCGGGCCCTACCCCAGACACACTGGGGAGGCGACGCAGCCCCGGGGCCGTGCCGGGGCACAGGGCGATCCGGGCGGCGAGGCCGTCCCGTCCGCGGGGGTGGCACCGCCCGCAGCCGCCGGGGGGAGGAGGGCTGGGGTTCCGAGTTCACCCCTCTCCCCGTCCCCTCCCCTGCCCCCCGCGGGCACGGCAGCCATGGCCCCTCGCCCGGCCTGCGGGGGCCCCGCCGTCTCTCTCTCCTGTGGAGCCTCGGCGCTGTCGAGCAGCTGCCATTACTCGGGCCAAGACCCGTCCTCCAAACAGGCATCCCCCCTCCCCAGCGAGGAAATGCGGCGGCGGGGCGGGTGCGAGCGAAGGGAAAGCGGGGGAGAGTGGGGAGCAAAGCCGTGGCCCCGCGTGTGGGGAAGAGCGGGGCCGGAGGGGTGGCGGGGCCGAGGCCGGGCTGCGCCACACCCCGCCCGGCCTCGCCTCTCACGCGAGTCCCCGGCTCCCCGCGCCCTGCAGGCCCGCGCCGAGCGCTGGAAGCGGCGATTCTCCCCGGAGCGCCCCTCTCCCCACCCCACCTCCTCCCGCCCCGGCCCCAGGGCTGGCTGCAACTCGGCACGGGGGACCCGCCGCCGCCTCCCAGCCGAAATGCGACCGGGGGAAGGTGCGGGGTACAAAAATAATCGCCGTTAATAATCACACGCGCTCCGCCGCCGTCCCCTTCTCCTCCGCGGTTTCCAAGCGGGCTGCCAGATAATCCTGCCCACTCCGAAAAATGAAATAATAATAATAATAAAAAAATCCCGCCTTCCATCTCCCCCCCGCAGCCCCACACATTTTATTATTAAGTATAATTGCTCCCCCCTTCCTCATACGGCACCCCGCGGGGAAGGATTGCCCCCTCCCCTGGTGCCCAGCCCTTCCCCTGTCCCCTCTCCCCCATCTCCTTGGAACAGTGTGTACATGATTTTGTAGTTTTTTTAAGGCGCCATGTTTATAATCCTCCATCATATTAAAAAAAAAAAAAAATCCACCCAGCATGAGACACGGCGTCTCTCGCACCCCAAAGCCAGGGAGGCAGACACAGAAATATCCACAGGGCTGTAAATTCACCCCCCCTCCCGCACACACACCCCTCCTCCCCAGACTTAAAAGTCTCTCTCACCTTGTGCTGCTGGCGCTGCTTCTGCTGCTGCAGGGGGGGAGAAGTTAAGCCAGGGGAAACTTTTCAATCCCTTCCCCAGGCCGCTGCTGCCTCCTCCTTCCACATATTTTTCCCCTCAGAGTTTTATTGTGTCTGAATTTTCTCTCTCTCTCTCCTCTTCTGTCTGTCCACAGTTCAGGTTTCTGGGGTAAACAGGGTTTAGGATGGTGCTAGGGATATTTGGGAGAAGGAGAACTCTAGTGGTGTCTGCTGGAGTTGCTGTTTGTTTCTTTTATTATTTTTTTTAATAATACATTTGAAACGGATCTTTAACTATTTATTATGTATGTATTTTATCATAGTCTTAGGTCTGTACCCTGTCTTATTGCAGAGGAAAAATATGGCGCTTATCTGGCCTCGATACATGCAAATTCCTTCTATCATGAATCCAACTTGGAGAAATTACAGATAATGTTTTTGAAGTAGACGCTCACCTTGAGCAACAGAAACTAAAACATACAGAATCAACGATATGTCTCAGAGTTGTCTATATGTTATAAGCTGTGGATCATGAAATCATAGAATCATTTAGATTGGAAAAG
Source organism: Lepidothrix coronata (assembly GCF_001604755.1). Classification (NCBI taxonomy): domain Eukaryota; kingdom Metazoa; phylum Chordata; class Aves; order Passeriformes; family Pipridae; genus Lepidothrix; species Lepidothrix coronata. The sequence goes on along the minus strand of NW_016690254.1, from coordinate 2,205,515 downwards.
ACCTTTATGATCATTGAATCCAACTGCTAGCCATACTTTCACTGCAGGGTTGGGAAATGCATGGTAATATGAAATATATAACTTTATAAGCATATATAGATATATAAGTAGCAAGAAAACATGTACATTTTATCCTGGTTTTTATTGACTTTGAGATAAATATTAATAAATGTCTAGGAAAATTTATTCTGAAGTTTTTGAAATTTGCAGGAATTATTAAATGGATAAGTAACACACTTCACAATTAATTAAACTTGACTAGAGATGTGGCATGCTTTTATTAAAATACACTACAAGCTTAGTTCTATAAACATTTATGCATGCAAAAAAATTTACTCACTAGTATTACTAAAATAGTAGACTGAAATAATAGTGCTAATGTTGAAAAAGATGCATCCATTGTGCCTGGTCCAAGAGTTTGCACATTGAACAGTGAAATTTTCTCCAGTGTGTTCAGTAAATAAGATTTCTAGTAGTATCTAAACTCACAGTTCCTTTGAGACTGCTGCATCAGGACTTTACACCGACTTTGAAAATAAAATACAAATAACGGTTAGTTGCACAACTGTGATAAAGCTTTACTTCTATTATGTATTTAAATATGAAAGAACATTTTACATTATCTCAAATAAATACATAGGAAAGAAAGTGCTGGTAATCTGCTTTCAAAGAGTGGTTGAAGGGTTGGGCAGATACCCAGTAGTGGTACTATAATTTATTAAGTGCATTATATTGCTTGTATTAATAAAAAGCAAATGAAATTTACAGGCAATTTTTTAAGTAAAAAGGGATTTACCATCAATATAATTACAAAAAGACTACCTTATGTTAAGCATTTATTTGTGATGTTTGGCTATGATTTCATTAAGGCATGTAATTTTCAAAAGAAATTTGATAGAAATATATGCCAAGCTTCCATAGGATATTGCTGGCTTGGCTGTCTTAGGTTTCTATGAAACCTTCTCTGTACAAATTACATCTGAGCTATATTTATAAATGGGGGGGGGAAGTTTGGGTCCTTATAACTTCTGATATTTCTACCATGTAGTCAAGCTCACAGTTCTGCTCAAGTCGGCATGGTTAAGGCAAAACAATTTTTGCATCCAGAAGCAAACAGAGGACAAGCATAGCTAGCAGCATACATAACCATTTTTATTTCTTCAGCTCAAACACCCAGGTACCCCCAACAACTGGATCAGCTGGGAGGATTTGCCATAACTCCAGAACAAAGCTCCAAAGCCAGTCTCAGGTTTTTTAGTTAAAAGATTTATTACCCTGCTGCAGTGCCTTCTCCTTACCTATGTAAATATTTATTTAAGGCAGAAGTTCAGCTATCTTCAGTATAAAGAGGTTTTAGCCCTTTATCTCTCACAGGACCCATAGAGAGCTGTCAAATAAATACTTAGGCCGCAGTTTCACCAACGTGGAAGCACATGTGGGTTGGAAGCCTTCTGGTTTTCCTACCATACAGGTTTTTACCTGGAGTCTACTGCTTGCCAACAATCTCTTTTACTTAACGTATTTGTAACGGCTAGTCTGGACTGCCTCCAAATATTTGTTTCAGGATACAAATATTTGATTTTGGAAAGAACAAGGTATCCTAAAGCAAACATGTAGGGAGTGTCTGCAACCATAGTCACGTTACCTTCTCTGAGCTTCTGGGCAGTGAATTAAGTCAAGTGTAGAAAGATAGGCATAGAGCTTATTACATAGGTGCTTGTGGGCCTGGTTTTGAAATATTTCGATATCCTCATTAGGTCCACCAGGTAACTGCATTATATAGCCTTCAGGATGCACGCTGAAAGATAAAAAGGATGCATTTCTGGGGTCGTTTTGACTTATTTTTAAGTGTACTGTAAAGACTTTTTAATGCTCATTACTGTGCAGGTTTGAAGCCCAGGTAGCCGGCCTCGGTGAGCCCCGACTCCTGGTTTATCCGCAGGTAGTTCGGTGTCTAACACGAGCCCTGTGGCGGGTCCCTCTCGGCCATTCACTTTCCCTTGCGAGCGGGGGCCGGGAGCGCCGAGCCCGGCAGACAATGGGAAGGAAATCCCCCCTCCCCCAGCCCCGGCCGCGGCGGGTTTCCTCATCGGCACGGGGAAATGTTTGTTCCAACAAAAAAGCGGGCTCAGGGCCGTCTCCAGCCCCCCTTCCCCGCGGTGAGGGCGGGGGGCGGTGCGAGGCCGCGGGGCCGCTCAGGCATTTCCTCCCTCCCGGCCGGGAAGGTCCCTGGGAAGGACGAGCGGGAGCGGGGGCTCAGGGACAGGACGGGCACCTCTCGGGCTGCCGGGGCTCGGTTGGGGAAAGAGTTTGCTTGTCCTAAAGGTCTGTAAAGCTGCACCCGGCAGACCGAGGGGGAATGGTGAGGGCTCCGGCCGCCTGCTTGCTTACGCGGTTGGGGGGAAAGAAAACGCACCACTGCGTCAGCGTTAGAAAGAAAACATGATAAAGTTACTTCCTTCCGAGTAGAAAGTATTTACCATAGGAATACATCTACGTGTGTGCTATATGCTTTTGCCAGTGTTGCTGCACTGGTGTGTAAACACTCAGTTTGTCAGTACTGTTTGCTTCCTTTTCAAAGGGGCTTGGAGGGGGGAGAAGAAGCTGCATAAAGAGAAGCAGAGTTTTCCTGAATAAGCATCATCCAGACTAAGAATGTAATCTACTGCCGTGAATTAAAGGGCATATCAGGCAGGTTCATGGGAAAGAAATCCTTTGCAGGTTGTAGGCACACAAACCATGATTTCAGAAGTCCCTGAGCTGAAAGCAGTTGGAGCCTGGGACATGAATACCCTGTGTACCTGGGCATTACCATGTTCCATCAGGTATGTCCACTACACTTTTTTGGGTGTGAGAAGTCCAACACTGCCTAGTAACATGCAGACTGGTAAATATACCTCTATTCTCCTTTTAAATGCTACTCTTCCCCTCCTCCGTTTCAAAAGTTCATTTTATTTTTAATTCTAATACTGGACAATGCAACCCTGTGTGGATATGACTTGTATTCTTGCCACACTCTTTTGCCATTCTCTTGTTTCAGTGATACAGCCATCAAATGTGCAGGTGAACAAGTACATCATTACTAGGGGGTGCTAGGTACTGGTCTTTGTACCATGAAATCATCAGTTGAATGCTGCCCTTAGGAGAGCAGGGAGTGTTGTGTCCTCTTTATTACAGGACTCGTGGTAGGCCAACGCACAGCCCTGCCTTCTCCAGGACTTTCTACCATCTTCCTGGCAGAACCAAACCCACCCACTATGTGCTCAAATCTTTATCTGACTGTGTAAGAGAGCTGTCTTGCTGGTGGTGCCAACCCACTTCACTGTGTGCTCCACTCCCAGCCGCACTGAAACAAAAATAATTTGAATGTGTTTCTTGAGAGGCAGGTCTGCTGTGTTGTGATCATAGAAGTATTAATGCAGAAAATTGGTGTAAATTTTTCATCAGAACAAAGTTTAGCAACGCAGTTTTCTTTGCAGTAAAAATCTCAGCAAGGCATTTAATTTAGGAAGCTGGGGGAAGGGAACAAAGCCTTAATAACAACAAGCTCAGGAAATCCATGGAGCTGAAAACAGTTGGAGGATGGGAGAGTCTTAAGGAGAAGCTTATGCTGTTCCTTTTTTCCTGGGTATTGAAAAGAAAATAGCAGGCTCAAGGTGGGGACACAGAGCAGAGAACCCCCCAGTAATGTCTGCTATCTACAGAATGAGTCCAAGCCACCCAGAGGTGCTCTTCTTGCATGGCTGACATGATGAGGATTGAAGTAGACTCTACAGTAGCCAGGATTCTTCCTCCCTTTACAGCTTCCCTCTGCTTGCTGTGTCCCTGGGCATGCAGACTGGCCGCCCAGTGCTGGCTAACCAAACGCTCAGAGGAGCTTGATCAGGCAATCTGCGACTTGGTGAGGCTTGAGAAAGTAATGGTATAAATAAGGTTGGAGGAAAAGTACTGGCAGAATTTCTAAAGACGTTCTGTGGTGTTTGTTGGAAACAATACATTGTGGGGAGGTAGATCTTTTGTCTGACCCTCAATGGCCAGTACTCACACTACTTAACTGGTAATAAAAAAATCTCAGAACTAAGTCTAGCAAGTATAAATGTAGACTAAGATACAAACCCCCATTTTTTTTCTTCACTGTGTTCTCTCTTTACATTTTCATGCACAACTGGGAATGGAGGTTTATCCTAAAAAGTTTACCTGTGAGTAAACTGACATATGTTTATGACATATGACATGACATGTGTTTACGCCAGCATTATGCCTCATGAAAACTGTATGCCTGATTCAGCACAGAGTCTGCCAAAGAAAACTTAGCTCCATATCTTTCAACTAATTCAAAACAACAGAGCGAGTTTGTACTGGTTTCATAATACTTTGTGAAAAAAGAAGTTTTAATGTCTGCTTCCAAGTGTACATCAATTTTATCTCACACAGTTTGTCCAGTCGTGGTGTAATAGCTAAAATAATTTATATCTATGCAAAATATGTGCACCAAACTTAAATTTGCTTTTAGACTGAGATAGCATCTATTGTTATTTTATGAGGATGCTGTGACTGGAAATATATAATTTGCCAGAAAAAACAGCTATGACTATGAGGAAATAAGTAGTACCTTTTATTATTAAATAATTAAAAAAACTAGAGTTTTTATATGGAGACATTATGAATGTCGTAACTGCAGGGAAATATTAACTACACTGCACATCATATTAAATGCCAGCATGGCAAAAATGTATCCTGTATTTAAAGTAAGTGGGGTCTGTCATCCCAAAATGGGATGGAAATACATGGATAAGGGAGGTGAATGCATTAGGAGCATATAGAGATGTCCAAGTGCCTTCAAAACTGAGGCAGTTCATGATAAGCTGGGCTTAACCCGGTTTGGTCCAGCGCTGCCTTTGAGCTAATTACTGCAGAAATACTCTGTCTCTGTCCTGTGCTTCAAAACCTTCCATGTTCAAAGTTGTCTTGTTAGCTCTGAGGTAGTTCTGGACCCGGGCTGGTTCCATGCATTGATGTGGCACTTCTCTGGGCTTAACAGGAAACAGATTTCTGTCCTGTATAAAGCAGAAACATCCAAATGTTTCTAAAAGAGGTAATGTGTGATCACTAATACTTAACTGAACCTAATAAGCCTTGTTAGACCAGAGCTGATCACCAGTCGTGGCTCTGTGAAGCTCCAGTTCCCAGGAATACACTGTTTTGTATGACATTAGCTCCAGTCTCACACTGTTTATTTTACCAGTTGCGTTGCTACACCAAAGAGGCAAAATTGTTTCTGGAACAGAGCTGCTCTCGAGTCTTAACACATTGCCGGAGCTAAAGATCCCTACCAGACTGAAGCTGGCCTGGCACGAAGCCATCTTCATGTGATTGCAGCTTTGATGTATCCTGATGTCATCTGCAGCTTGACTGCACCTCTCAGAGATATCACTGATTGGCTGTACAGGATGGGCTTTAATTAATAGCAACATTTGTGTCAGTTTTGAACCATTATGGTCAAGATGAAAGCTAATGTAGGAACAAAAACAAAAGTCCACATCTGTCATTCTGTGGTTCTGACACCTTATTTGAAAGCATTTTCATATTATCCAGAGATAATATGTTGGATAAGATAAAGTAGTTTTGTTCCATTATCACTGCATTAATTTTTGTTGCGTTCTGTAAGGAATCACACGCTTAAAATCAATTGTAATATTTAAGTCTAATTGTTCTTTCATTAACAACATTCCTACACAGACAGAATTGGAAGGGAATGCCATGACAAGTTAACCAAAGTGGAACTTACACACAGTGCTGTTTGAAATGAAGGGATTTGAAAAGACTACTGGCACAAATAGACTGTATATTGTTTGATCTTACATGTAATATAGGATATCTATTATTTATAATTCACAAGTAATGAATTTTATTTATATATTTATCTATTTATCTTAGCTAATAGCTACGTTATGTTCAGCATATGGCAATGTAATCACTTAGAGATTCCTCATTTAAAAAAAATTATTAACACCCTATTAGCTTTAATAAGAATAATATGGGAGTTTTGACATATCTCATAAATTTACCAAGCATACTAATCAAAATCATGGTCGACTAGTAGCAGGGTAACTAAGTACAGCTACCACTGAAATAGTAGCTTTGAATATCTTGCATTGGTGAATTTAAAAAGTCTCCCTGAATCTCCTTGACCCTGAAAAAAACCCCCACATTAAAGGAATCAGATTTTGACATTCTGACCCATATGCATGTGTCACTCAGGGCAATTTTGATAACACATTTTCTGTTTGATACCCACACTTAATAAATTTTTCACATTGAGACATAAATCCATATATTTTATTTCTAGTATTTGCATGTTTTATAACCTCTTCTTAGGGCTGGACTAGTGCTAATTTTGTTCATTTTTAAACATAAAAGGAAAGATTTATCATCCCCAAGTTTCAGTTCTGAACCTTAGGTTATGCCACTTTTCATCTCAGTTATTTATGTGAATGTTTCATTTTTAGATGACAACTAGTTGCATTCACTTTGGAAATACTGTTGCCTTTGAATGGTTTAGCACAACGCCAAGGTGTTGGGACAGACATACAGACAATTTTTTCCTTCTTTCTCTCGTAACTCTCTAGAGATCTAGGGAATCCTACTCGAGTGCCAATTAAATAAGTGTTGTGTTTATATTTTAAGGGAAAAAAAAGCATTGCATATAGTTTCTTATGCATTACATAAGATCAAGCTAAACATGGTGTGTTGGTACAATTTTAGAGTGTAAGAAATTTCTGTGTTACGTTTTAAAGAAAAATAAAGCACAGTGTCAATACTGAAATCTGTGGGTGAAAGTAACAGAAAAATTGTGAAATACCAAAACCAGAAAAAATTGTATTTTGAAAATGAACCAATAGAACTAGTATTATAGAATCATACTATATTTCTAATGCTATTCAGGAAAGTTGCAAAATGGATTGTGAACACATGGTAGAAAACAACACAGTTGATAAAAACTCAGGAAGTTGCAAGAAGTTTACAAAAACTTTTGAAGAGGAACCTGTAATAAACATCAAGCAGCAAAGCATTGTAGTAATTAATCATAATATTATTATTGGAAAAGGGATTGGATTTCCAAATGGATTTTCAATTTGAAAAGGCAGAGTATCCCCCAGTCCTCTTACTTAGTATGCTACATTTTAGAATTAAATTCATAGGGCTTGGTAATATAAAAATAGGACAAATCAACTTACACAAAAGCCTATGTTTGAATTCTTATCCAAGGCTAAGTTCTGTCTGTAAGAAAATTTTCCAGAGATTTTAACACTACGTTGTATCAATCAGTTTACTGAGAATGTGATCCTTCGCTCACAAATGTGTAAGTACTCATCTGTGAGGATATAAGGAGGTGGTTAATGCACACCATGCATATGAGGAATAAGAAAGATAATATGTGTCTTTTTAATAGAGCTTAAGATTACTCCAACAGGGGATCGAAAATATTAGGAGGGGAAAAAGAAAAACCAAAAACCCAATGCAAAACCCCTTTTAAACTAAAACAAAAATAATCTTTTCAAATGGCCAGAAGACTCACACTGAACCATCTTAAAAGATTTTATACTGATATAGGGATTCCTGAAGAGACAAAGTAACCCTTTCTGTCTGATTGTAAGCATTGTCCAATGTGTATGAATAACATGTTCAAGTAAGGACTATAAAAGTAAAATCTTTCCTCTCCTGGGAATTTAGTGACTAGGAATGAACTCGAAGTATCCTTGTAGCATTATGACTGCTGTGCTCTTTAATGTATGCTAATTCTGGGGTCAAGTGTCCCAAATTTGTATCCTCATTTATATTTTACTGGTTAGCAAGGCCACCTAGATGAGAGGTGACACTAATGGTAGCAGTGAACTTCTCTTGCCTTTTCATTACAACAGTGAAATCATTCAGATCCCTTGATGGTAAAAAAGATAGAACAGATTTATGCACACTATTTTAAAACATGGTGTCCATAGGGGAAAAAAAATATAAACTACAAAACCCTTGCAGAACATTAATTGATGTGTTAAACTGCACTATTTGCAAGCATTTTCATTCAGCCCTGTGGAACTCCCAGGCTCAGGGGATGTGGGGAAGTATGAGCTATTTGTAAGTAATTAACTTGCCACGAAGTAATGGTGGCAGTTTGTCTGAATGTCTTCATGGAAACAAAGTGTGATAGGGAGACATACCTTCAGAGGATTGGAGCCTTGATTATTTTTGCCTCAGTTATTAGGTTTATGTGGTACAATGCAGACTGATGAAATTCTGCTCTTGAGTTCTAGCATAATGTTCCTGGGAGTGCATAAGTCAAACCTGAACTCATTACATATGACAGCAATGTAATTGTACTATCTTTTTTGGGAATACCTGTTCAAACATGCTACTGATACATATATGTGTGTGTGTGCATGTGTGTGTGTGTGTTAGTGTGTGTATATATATATAAAAGACAGGACTCAGTAGTTTAGTAACTCTGAAAGGAGACAGTAATCATGCTGGATAATTAGTTGAACATGAACGTGTGCAGTTAATGAAAGGAGGATATTGTCACAATAAGTAAGGTAAAGTGGAACGGATTAGAGGAGGAGTAAGGAGTTGAAGATCAAATTAAAACCAAAAAGCTTTTGTTGCATTTAAAGCAGTAACTCTACAGGAAAGTTGTTATGCAATTGACTTAAGATTTAGATGGTGTATATGGACGTTGTTGTCAAGCTGAGACTTCAAAGAGAGCTAGTAAAGGATGCAATGCCACAATAAAATGACCTCTGTAAAATTTTTTAATAGAAGTTTGGGTTAGTGTTTTGATCATAAGCTGTCTGACAAATAAGTAAATAAATAAAATGTATCCCTCACTGTTATCTAGCCCTGATAGCAGCATACACAACATGGCTTATATTCAGGTGGCTAAATTCTGTTACCTCTAAAATATGATGTTCTCATGTAAACTGGACCTTAGCACTGCTTTGTTTATCACCATAGGCATTGCTTATTTATTACACTGCCTGCATACTCAAATTTATAGAAATATATGAGTCCAGTTAATCTTAAAAAAAAATTAATCTTCAGACAACCTTAAAGTCAAAGCAGAGTTCCAATAACCATTGCCCTAGACAAATATTTTTGTTGCTATTAATGTGAGCAAACTGTTTGCAAATCAGCTACAAGGCTGAGAGATTGATTTGAATGTGCATCCATGGAAATGCAGTTTACAATTACTAGAATTAAATACATCATGTCTAGTGCCTGTTTGTGTGTGAAAGACATTAATTTGTTTGCTCCTTAGTTGTCTTTCTAATATACATTAAAAAAAATACTGAAAAACTCATATTTGGTGTATTGAAGGCCCATGATTTCTAAGCATTTAGGAACTTCTACTTCTTAAACAGCTTTTTTAACTTGTCAAGATGTGCTTGAGTTAGCAAGCACAATAATATCTGAATAGTTAAGCATACACATACAACCTGTCTTAATTAACAGCATTGGAAATGTTAAAAATAAATGTAAAAAAATAAGTTTTTTAAGTCAGAAAAGTTAATACAACCTTAAGCTGCTCATAGCTTATGTTTTGAAAGAACACAATGTGAAAAATGGAAACTAAAAAGTAGGGCCTTTAGTAATAGCAACAGCTGTCACATATTCATTTTTGTCTCTCTCAGATATTAAAAATGACTAAATAGAATCAATTAAACTTTGCTTTAGAGCTGTCCTGGAAAGGAAGCAGCTATGATAGACTTCATCCAACAAATTACATATTTTTTTAAATTGAGGCTTATGATAAAAATGCTTGGAGTTATTATATAGCATTCCTTCTATGATACTATGAAATAGAGAGGGGATAGTGGAACTCTACTGCCATTTGTCATATTAGAACCATAGAAGCCATCTGCACTCCAGAAGACTATTGCTCAGTATTCCTGTGGTTTGCAGGACCATATGTGGGAATCATTTAATTCAACAACAGAACACAGATCATACTGATTATTTCTGTCACACAGAGATATTACTGATTTTTTCCTATCCCACAGTTTATTTTTGGAAAATTATTCTTATTTTCAGACAATCTAAATATTAGTTGTGCTATCATTTAGGAAGCACAAGGTTTAAGTAAATTTCACTGGAATTTTGGAATGGGCAATGGGAAAAAAAGGAATTTTATCCTCAACATCTTGTTCTGAACATATCAGTAATAGCATATTGATCTCTCATTTATTAAGGCCATGAAAGTTGTAGTACTTAGATCTCTAAATGGAGGTATAACAGTATAAGTTGAAAAAAATCACACAGGTGTTTTGGCCATGAACAAACGTCCTTAAAACAAAAATCTTAAACAAGGTGCATCAGTGAAGAGACACTGAGAAAATTCAAGTTACCATGCCATTTTAAAATGCTTTCTGTTACCTGATGAGAAGTATTTGTAAATGTTTAGAATTTTGAATGCGCTTTATGGAATATAGTAGGAGTTCCAGCAATGCCAAAATTTCTAAGGATAAATCTGAGAGTCAAAAAAAACTCCATCATGAATGATTCCTTGTGCTTTCATATTTCCATTGCATGTGTACTGTTGGAACCTCTGTTAGGCCACACTTTACATCTCTGAACTCAAAGGAAATTTAAAGCCCCTTAGGAGTCAAGAAAATTTAGCTTGAGTGACGCCTGTAGAGTTGTTCCATTTCTTCTGTTTGCACTGAAATCTAGCAAAATAATCTCATCATTTTGGAGGCTGCTTTTTACAGAGAAATAGGAGCAGACTTTTAATATTTTACAAAAGTGATTTAGCAAGGCAGAATAGGAAACTCCATTCTTTCTAGCAAACTCAATAAATCACTTGCATTCTACTAAGTTTCAAAGTTTACTGAAGGTCTGATTTGTAAATGAGCTGGGACCTGCTTCTCTCCTTGAGAAGTTTTTGTGAATGGTAAGATGAATGTGAGATGAAATGAGCTTCTCTATGATATAGTAAGAGCCTAATCTGAATTCCAGGGAAACTACATGGAGAGAGTCCTGTGCCTTACACAATGGGAAAAAGGTCACAAATCACATGCATCACTTATACAATCCATGCTGCACCAGACTGGAGAGTGGTTCTTAGGAGAAAAAAAGCATAAGCCCATGTATCTGGGGACAGTGGGATTCATTTTCTGTTTGCTTTGGAGTGGTGTTGGTGACAGCAAGGAAAGTGAGGGTAGGAAGGACCTGAGCCCCTGCTCGGCTGGAGAGATCAGCAACTGGAGAGATCAGCACCTGCAAAGTCAACAGAGACACATCAGAGAAAAGAGAGGGCAGGGGAGTAATGTTTTTTTTTTCACCAATCTTGTTGGCTTACTTATTTTTTTTATGATTTTCTCTCCTTTTCTTACCAGTCTCCATATTGCTTAAGGGAACACTGACTGTGTGAGTCTTCCATCACAGTGAAGGACTTATGTGGACTTCAGGGGAGGAAGGAAGACAGTGGAAGCAGAAACCTTCACGTCTGAGTGGACATCACTCAGGAGAGGATCAGCATTATGCTGGTGTGGCCTCCATACTTTCAAAACTTACAAACATTTCTCTGCTAATGTGTCAGTATTTTATTTTCTAAGATTTATTTTCCCCATGTATTTTGCAAGCTGTCAGTTGAGGGAGGAGAAGGGAAGCCTTTATACAAAACACTCATCCCCGTATTTGTGCAAAATGTGAAATAGATGCCTGGCAGGCAAACATAGAGTGCACACTGCCACAGTAAACTGGTGACTGCTTTCAAACCATAGCTTTCTACTTCATTGCACACAAAAAAGATTCTCCTAACCTCTTTGCTTGAGTTTCATGAGAGGAAAATCACAAGACTTGTATGCGAGAACAGCTAAAAGCAAACTAAGAAATAGCATCTTAAAGAAAAAGGGCAGATAGGGCTCACTGCCATAGTGATGAGCCTTAAAGCACTGGTGCTCTTGATCTGTATGGTCTAACACATCATTCTTATCACCAGCTCCAAAGTATGAATTAACTGTAATCAGGTCTGCATCTAAAAGCACTGTTTGCTATGTCCTGGTAAGGCACTGCAAATAGGAGGGTGACCTGATTATACTGTTTGTGAATGGTTGCATGCTTTTCTATCATAAAGAGGGACTTTATAATTTTGAGGAGTGTGGGTTAACCCCATCAGGAAGCTCTCACACAGCTATTCACTCACTCACTCACTCACTCACTCACTCATTCACTCCCTCCCTCCCTCCCTCCCTCCCTCTACCCCCATGGGAAGGAGGAGAGAATCAGAAGGGTAAAAGGGAGAAAAATCATGGATCAAGATAAAGACAATGTAATTGGTAAAGCCAAAGCTGCACACTCAAGCAGAGCAAAATAAGGAGTTCTTTCACTACTTCCATGGGCAGGTAGGTGTCGGCCATCTCCAGGAAAGCAGGGCTCCATCGCACATAACAGCAAGTTGGAAAGACAAACTGCCTGACTCCAAGTATCCGCTTTCTTCCTTCTTCCCCCAGCTGTTGTTGCTGAGCATGGTGTCATATGGTGTGGGATACACCTTAGGTCAGTTGGGGTTGGCTGTTCTGGCTGTGTCCCCTCCCAACCTCTCATGCACCCCCAGCCCTTGCTGGTGGGGTGGGGTAAGAAGCAGAGGAGACCTTGACACTGTGTAAGCACTGCTCAGCAACAGCTAAAACGTCCCTGTGTTATCAACACTGTTTTGATCACAAATCCAAAACACTGCCCTGCAGGCAGCTATGAAGAAAATTAACTCCATTCCAGCCATAACCTGTACACGAGATTAAGTTATTACAATTCCTTATGCACCAAAAATGCTTTAAGGAGAGGGTTCAGTAGCATCCTTGCTAAATGGAGTATTTGCCACAAGTGCTCCTCTGATCTCCTCATAAAGATCAGCATTAACTTCTCTGTATGTGCAGATGCTCAGTCTGGGACTAGTTTGCTAACCAAGGGAAGCAGGTTCTCTGGATGTCCTGCCTGTGCAGACTTTTTGAGTGAATTCTTAAAAAAATTTCTTTTGAAAATGTGTTAGAGTTTGGTTCTCCTTGCTGCCACCCAGGACACAGTCATAAGTTTCTTTTCCAGACACTATTTTATTTGGGAACATGAAGCTGAAAACAATGTAATTTCATTTTGCTGGTTGGAGATTTGAATACTGAGAAAATTACTGCTTGACTAGTTTTAAAACAACTAATGGCAATACATTTATTTTGAGATAGATCTTCTTTTAAATTTTCTTGTCTAAAATAATTTTTAAAAATATTCCAGAAAAAAAAGAGAAAAAAGAAAAGAGAAATTCTGTTTTGGGAATAGTAAAGCTTTTAGTAACAGCATTCATATAAAAATTATAATGTAATGAGAGATTGCTGGAGGTGATGAAGGGAACTTTAGGAGGAGATGAGAAGGGAGACATAATTGCCACCATGAAAGCTTTTTAAGAGAGGAACTCAAACTTGGTGCATATCAGAGGTGGAAAACAGCACATAACATTTTATATAGGATGGGACATTGCTGAATGTACTCCATCCACTTTAGTATGCATATAAAAATGTAAATGAGAAGAAAATCGAGTCTTGCTATGGGTACTGACACTTATACATCAGGATGTATGAATTTGCCATCTCTGAACATACTATTCAATACTAAAAACCCTGGCTGCCCCTTATTTGCATGGGCATCTTAAAAGACTACTAGTTTTTCCTACTAAGGTTCATTACAATTGTGGTTATAAAAGTAAAGTATAAAAATCCACTTAGTATGTGGTTTTAAGATTTATTTCTTCTATCTCATGGGGACACTTCTATAGTCTTTGTTGGATTCTTTTTCTAAACTCTGAAAGAACATGAGAAAGTTAAGGGATATTTGCAATTTCTTCTCAGGTCTGTAGATTCCTTATCTTACAAGGCTACTATCAGTGTCAGTCCTGTGATTTGGCCTGCAGTGTTGAAAATGGTTTTTTCTTTGTTTCTTCCAGACACTGCCAATGTTGTACCAGATCAGTTGTTAACAGTACGGATGGGAGCAAAGTAATCAAGCTCAGTCTGGAAAAAATAGCAGTGATGGTGAGAATGTGAGAACACCTTCTGGTTTGCCAGCGTTGCTCACAGAGTTTGAATTGCCCCAGGCGTGGGGATCCGAGAGATCTTTGCTCGTGTTGTGTTCATTCACAGCACTCGTGCCTGTTTGGTTTGCTGGTACATGTTGCCAGCATCGCACCTCTCAGGAATTCAGAGCCTGTTTAGCAGAAGGTTCAGTTCGTACTTTTGCTGCCTGCTTGCTATAGGGTGAAACACAAAAGTTTTAGTGTTGCAGTGTAAGAATTTTTTTGCATTCATTTGTTTGGAGAGGAAAGGGGGCAACTAGTGGTGGTTTATTTGATTAATTTCTTTGTTAATTACTTCTTTTTAATTATTTCAGATTCTTGCGTGCCAAACTTACTGGGCACGTGTCATGGTTTGAGAACCACGTGAGTACATTTCAGAGTAATGGGTTTCTTACTTTAAATAGTGATTTTGAAAAACCGTGAAAAGTAAGAAAAAGGACAGTACAAAAAGGGATAAATGATTCACACACTATGTTTTCCAGTGTGAGATAAACATCAGATAACAAAGTCAGGCCCAAAGGGTATATGTTGGCAATCAATTCTGTTCAGCCAGACATTCATAAATATGATTTATTTAAATTATGTGCTGTTCAATAAACATTTGAATCTTTATTTATACCTCTTGATTTGCCAAAATGTTTTGCTTGAAATCTAAGCGTATGAGGAAATATGATAAGAACTACTGTCACCATCTGTTAAAGGAGAAAACTTGACATATTTTTTTGGAAGAAACATGCATATTTTCTTCTGAAAAAATATTGTGAAAGACTGCTTATGGCATGGTCAAGGGGCAAAAGGAATGTAAAAAATATTTTAACCTACTCTTTATGGGCAAGTAGTTGCAATAGTTGTTTCAAGAATGTAATGGGGTTATAAGAAGTAACAATGTATTTCTGTAATCTTTCACTACCTTTCCTTAGAAAAGCGTTGCAGTTGGAGACAGTCTTCCTGACCTTTCATTTCTTTAGAGAGCAGCTTGTTATCAAAAAAGAGAGCTCGTTTGTTCATGAAAGGGCTATGTCATTTCAGAACATTATGGAGAAAAATAATGAAAGTAATTTTTACGTGAAGCAAATTACAAACAAGCAGGTACATGAATTTCTGGCACATCTAACCAGATGGAACTCCAAGAAACTTGTTGATTCCTATTCACAGTGGTCCCAGTAGATATTTTTGGCTTTCCCTTGGCTTCAGTTCAATTTACTACTGTGACAGCTAGAAGTTATGTGTTATTTTAACTCTCAAAAGCCATAAAGGGATTAGGCCCACATTGTGCTAAATTCTGCAAGGATACATAAAAAACTGCTTTTCCTTCTTGAAGATCTCACTATGTTGTCTTTAGGGCAGATGTGGAAAAGGGAGGGACAAGAGGTGCAGTATGTATGTAGAAATATTAATTTAACCTGAAACTTTAGTTTTAGATCTGGCTTGTATTTTATTGTAAACTATTATTATCGCGGGTTTTTTGCTGTTCTATAATGGTTTCCTTCCCAAATGCTTTTTAAAGGAAAAAGGAAACTAAGAAAACACACAATCACATTTGGTTGTGTGCAAGAGAAGAAGAGAAAAAAAATTGTTGAAAGTTTTGTGAAAACCTGTAGTAGGATGGATAGAGGAAAGTCTGCAGAACTGTTTATTAGATGATCCAGACCCACATTTCTAGAAAAAGCCACTGGAAGCAGCTCCACTGTTTGTAGAACTGCTTGTGCCTATTGATAAACTTTCCCTGTGCTGGCACTTTGTTTCATTATCTAACATATATTTGTAGTTTTAAGGATCAGTTCATACATCAATTACCTGCCCTTCACAAGAGGCTGGGATATCTAGATATGTGTTTTTTAAAACTCAGAACATGATGTTTTCCTTAACAAACTCTGTCCTTCAGCAAAGGATTAATCACAAGCAAAGGATGAAGAATAGTATTTGAAAAATATTACATGTTGAAAATCACCAGGAGTGGTAAAATAACCACCTGGTCACATGGAATCCAAGCAATTACAACAGGAATATTGTCAGGACTGCTAGTGGTAGTTAATAATGATTGCCTACAGGTATATATGACACCTTTCTGTCACCTTTGATTGTTCAATCTGTTGTGTCTGCAAACAATACAAATACCCTTGTCCTGCAGAGATAAGAAGCACACCTTTGGCGGCACTACAATGAGCTTGGAAGTAATAATAGCTTCTGAGAAGATACATCTATCACTACTATTTTGTTCACGTTTGACTATCTGGAATGCAAAAAAAATTGAAATATTACAGGAGATTTTATAGCATAATTACAGATGAGATACATGTGTTTGACTTGGCTTAGTCTAGAGGAATTATAATCAATTTTCCAGTGAAGACATTTCGGTGTTACACTTTTGAGAAGCTTGTATTACTCATAACCCCTTAGGCACCTCTGATACAAAGTTTTGGCATGAAGCAGTGTACTTTCAGCTACACCTGTGCAATTCAGCTAAGCCCAGCATGAAATGCTTTTCTCTTCTCACTCTCACATAACTATGATTGTAGAAGTGAAAGCACAGCTGAGAGGAGTGAAACGGGGTGCTGATGGAAATGGAGCACAAAGACTTGACATCTTCCTTCTTGAGAAGGTACAATGCCTTAAAAACCACACTGAAAGCGCCTTTGGCATAGTCAGCATATAAAATGCTTTCTTAAAAAAAAAAAGTCTGATAATGATAAATTTTTATTTGGACTCTAAGCCCTAGGATTAATGAGTCGCCTACAGTCTGTGTCTGCTGGTAGATTAGATGTTCTCTTCATTCCAAAGCTACTTGGTAACGGTGCCTTGAAATTTTATTGGCTGAACTTGTCAATCCTCTGAATGTTAAATCAATTCACAGGGTTACAAAGGGGACATCTAGAAACTGGGTGTCCATTTTTAAAAAACTGGGTTCTGAAGTAAGGAAGAGGTTTCTTTTTTTAAAAAGTGCTTTGGTTTCCATTTTACTCAGAGATAAATATCTTACTGATTGAAATGGGAAGAAAAACAAATCCTTGGTATATTTCTCATATGAGATTTGCAAGATCTCATATGATTTGTTTGTGCAGCACTCTGAACTATGGTTTAGTTGAGTTATGCTCATAGGAGTTTTAAAATGCAAGAAAATATACAATCCAAAGCTTTCTTTCTAGTTTTAGTTTGCATATTTCTGAGGATTTTAATGCTGTCTCTGTTTGATAAGTTACATATATTATTTTTAAGGAAGTCAACATTAAAAAAAGTCAGGATCTAGACATATATTTGTATGTTGCCTAATATGAGACACACCTATGTTTGTCTAGGAAAGGGAGATATGCCAGATTTGTTATTTATAATTTAAGTCCTATGAAGCAGTTTTTCAGAGGAAATTCATTATTTCTTTGAAGAAAGGCTCAGCTGGCATGGATTTGCTATTGGTTATTAGGATTAAGAATAAAATTAAAATAGTGAATCCTCTTATAATAGGGCCAGATCCTCAGAAGGTATAAATCATAATGGCTCAGTGTAACTAAAGCAAGCTCTGACAATTTACATCAGTTTAGGATTTGACCTTCTCCCCAGAAAATTATTCCTCTGAAGATCATACTTCCTATATTTGTCTTACTTTGTGCCTGGCAGAGAATTAATTAACACATAATTGCTTTGGTGAACTTGGGATAAAACTTCTCTGTTCAAGAACTCTATTCATTTACTGATTAACTTGCTTCATGGCTGAGTTAGTTCTGCAGGGTCATGCTGTACTAATGACCAGAGCCCAGGAACGCTGTCAAACCAATGAGGACGAGGTAGGCTTGGCAGTATTCCAAATTCTGTTCAATTAGTCGCTGAAATTTCAGAAGCTCTGGGGACAGAGTTGAAAAGTAAGTTGAAGAGAAAGTACTTAAAGAATTAGGTTCATATTCCAGCCAGAGAGAGTGAGAGGGAGATGTTACTGGATGAGTCTCAAAAAAAGATGAATTGAACAAAAATTTGAAGAAATAGCTTCTTAAAAACCTACATAAAACATGTCACTGATTATTTTTCAGAGGATTGTGATTATTTCTTCTTTACTATAATTTAATTTTGTTCTTCTGTAGCACTGCCTGATAGTGCAATCTCTGTCAGTGTGACTACCTGTATACATGCAGACCACACATACATAAAGGCTCATAAGATGTAGGTCAGATTTTTTTTTTTTAAAGTTTCCACTTTCTTTTTCACATCCCAGATTTTCTGCCACAACACACTACTATATGTAACCTAAAAAATACCGTGTTTAAGACCCAAAACTTGTTCTTTGTAAGGTCAATGAGAGGCCAATTGCAAGTGCTCAGTCTCTCTAAGAGCAGTCCAGGAGACAGGCATGGTCTCTGGACACATGGTTCCAAATCCATGAGCGCTACTGAGATAATGACACGTGAACTCAAAGGAAAATAGCTGCTCAAATATTAGAGAAGACTTTTTTTTCTCATACTCTGCAGTTCAGTTATTGATCTTCTTTTAAATAGCACCTAGTTGAAAACTTTCAGCAGGTGCAGTACCATACCAGCTTCACACAAGTTAACACAAAAGCTGGATTTCAGGAAATTGGGCAGAATCTTCCTAAGTGCACCTTAGATTTTTAGCTAATCTTTTTTAGGCTGCTGACCACTCTATCATATCAAGTGACTTTAACTTGAATGGTACATACTAAACACATCACAAATGTAAATTTTTAAATAACTCTTTCTGCGTTCCTTTTTTTTTTCTGGGAAAAAAATTGATTTCAGCTTTATCTAATTGAATCAACTCGGGTGAATTAAATTCTGTTGAAAGCTAAACTCTATTTTTAGCTTTCACATCAGTTAGTAGATCAAGTGAAAACTGTACCTACAAGTTTATTTTGACCTACCACTTCGTGTCAAGGTTGCAAACTGTCTGGACTTCAGTGTTACCTTACATTATTAAACATGACTTCAGCATGAAACCTAGGTTTTTTTCTTGTAGAGAGGAGACACTAGTACTTCAGTTTCTCACTATCTAGAATCTGGTTGCTATTTTGATTTAATTTTGTAAGAAGTGAAACTGAATTCATTACGTTTCAAAGCTTTGTCAAAAAATGCCATAGAGAAAATCAATAAAGTGTCATTAAGAAACAGAATTTCAGCACTGTTTGTCTAATATTGTAAGGACAATACAACTATGATTGAGCTGTACAAATTGTGAGTACAATTTTAATTTTTGTTTAGATGTATATCATAATAATGCACAGTTTTAGCTTATTTACAATGACAGATGAAAGTTGATTTGTTTGGGTTTGATGTGGGTTTGTTTGGGTTTTTTTTTAAGTAAAGTAAGTTTCCAGAAAACAAACCAACCAAGCAACCAAGATCAATAAGAACTGATTTGGGGGTTGAAATTTTTCAAACTATTTTTATTTATCATTCAGTAAAGTTTAAAACTTTTATGCCTATAGATTCACTATACTGCATAGCTGGACTTTGGCACTCTGGTTATGGCAAAACGTTTTTGCAAGAGTTTCTAAATACTTCTTATGAACCAGTGAATATGGTTGAAAACCCTGCCAAATTCTGGCTAACAACATATAATAACAATATACTCAAGATCTAGTAGTAGATCAAGAGGAGACTGGACTACTTTTTCAATCATTTATCTGCTTGAACCTCTTTCTCTCGAAAGAATGAGGAAAAGATTCTCTTACCCCTTCCCCTCCCACCTACAGGAGACAGGGTTATTCTTTAAGAAACAGAAATCTTTGGTAGATTTTCCACCTGCTCTACTGAAGCCGGTATCACAGCTTGCCAACAGCTTTCTGTTTCTAAGGTAGCTGAGAGGCAAGCAAATGTTACAGACCATGCAGTGACTGTCACTGGCCTTTGCAGATTATTGAGTTCAGTTTTAGGGAAGCCTTGGGGCCCCGGGAAGTGGGTCGGGTGGCTGTGCCGTGTGTGAGATTTAAATCAATTTAGATAATGTAAGACTTGCAACAAGCCCTGAGAAAATGGAACGATGTTACAATTATACAACGTTACCTAAAATGACGACTGAGAACTGTTCTTTAAATTGATATTTATTAATGTGTCGTTACTGTGTTTTTACCACGGGGATGGCATTAATCTAATCAAAGGTCAGTTTTATAGTTGAGCTAGTTACAGTAGTCAGTGGAGAAATAGTTACTTTTGTTGATCTAGGAATAAATTCATCTTGTTCTCCAGAGAGATAGCTAAAGTTGAGCAGAAGAGCATAGTCCCAAAATACATTTTGACTCCCTATAAAAAGACATTGGAGTGACCTGTTTAGCTGTGGATGTCTACAGGGTTGGTGCCTGAAGTTAGGTGACACGAATACCATAAAACAAGGCTAAATAAAATTTTCTTTTTCAGAGGATTTGTCTATCAAAAGTTTAGATCTTTGAATGTGACAATGCTTTCCTTATTTTGCAGTCAAATGACATCAAGTGACCAATAAATTTTCTAAATGACCAGAAGAGTGGGAAGAGACAAATCCTAAACCCTGCTGTAGCAGATATTCATTTTATGAAGAGTGACACAACTCAATCACACATCAGGGAAAGGTAGGTGTTGTCAGTAAAAATACAGATGACTTTACAAGTTAATTGTATAAATAAAGTGTGCTGGAAATTTTAAAGCACAAATGTGGGCTTGCTCTTTTCTTTAATTTTTAAACTGTGTATCAAACCCCAGTGCAGAAGAAAACTGGTAAGAAAACACACTTATGATTACTCATGCAAGTAAATAGTAATCTGAAAAGTTTACCATGGATGTTGAATTTTATATCATCAGAGATATATGTAGATGCAGAGATAAGTAGAATCCTCTCTTGTTTCTTCCTTTACATTTGTATTTCCTGCAATTTTAAGTCTCAAAATAAAGATGTCTCAAATTATTAAAATACAGAGGGAGTAATTTTCTATTTGGAAAATAGAGAGCAAGATCTCTGGATTAAGTTATCCAGACTGGCTTTCCATATGGGATCGTGAACAAGTGACAGACAGTCAACCCACATCAATCTGGGCTTTATATTGGACCTATCACAAGGGTATTCGAGCACTGCAGTTCTCCACTGCTTCCCTCCCCAGTTCCATTGCACTCTGCACTCCCTCCACTCGAGTTTGTGGGACAGAGGCAGTGCACATTTACACTTTCTCACTTTCTCACTGCATATTACCTCTAGGTCTCTTTGGCAACAAACAAAAAGTTCTCTGGAGGAAGCAGCAGTGGCTGTTCAACAGCTGCCAGCTGGAGATTTCTGATAACTTGGAGATCTCCGGATGCATTGATTACTGATGGAAGGATCTGGTTTCCTGAGTGTATCAGTTTACCTTTGCAGGTAATTGTGTAATTCAGAATAGAAGCATAGAGTCTTGTATGACAAAATAGTTTGTAAGTCAGCATCTGCCATGAAACTGTATCTTTTTCTCTTCAGCAGTCTCATAAACTGCCTTTTGTTACTCTTCTCCTGACTCTAATTTTTAATCCAAAGTTTTTCAAATCTCAGCATTGTTGGTATTTTGATGAAAAATTTGAAACTTGTAGTTGAATCCAATTGAGAAGTTGATATAGAGCCTTTTCCATGGCTTAAGTCACAGTAAGAGAGGTCACAGTAAGAGTGGTAGCTCCAGGTTATAGTCTCTCTTTTGGCTTCCAGCCAATGCCAGTTTAAGGTTTTAGTGTTAATTTTCAAAGCAGTCAGTGTAAGACTCGTGCCCCCAGCTTCATGAAGGAGGAATTTTTAAAAATATCCATCTATTAAATCATCAATGTGCCATCAGAACAATGGAGAGTGTGAGACTAGCATCTGAGAACTGAAAGTAAAGAATGAGCAGCTAGAAAGGTCTGAGAAACTTCCAAGAAATCAGTTGAACTGGTAGGTCCTTCCTGAAAAACACTGCATTCTGAAAGATCCTTTTCAGCAAATGAAGGTCATTTGAAATCTTCAAACTCTACCAGCTTCCCCCCTCAAAAGACAAAACAAACAAAATATTAAATAGCTTTTTTTTTAAATTGTCCTGGCTTTTTCAAAATGTATTCCTTGTTCCCAGACTTGAGACCCTTATCCAAGATGGGATACAGATGTTAAGACTTTGTTATTGCCATTGGATTGGTTTGAAGAAATGTTCAAAATTAGTGATGCATGAATTTTCAACATTTCAGATGAATAAACAAGTAGCGAATGACCTGTAGCTAATTAGCAGACTGATTGCAGGCATTAGTTTTCAGTAGCATGTTGTTGGAACTTGCGTATAACTCCCGTTTTAAAATAGTTATAGTAAACATATTTGTCGAGTCTCAATGCCCAGTTGTTACCTTTGCATGTCACAAGATGGCACTGTAATCACATACATCGCATTTGTTCACTGTGTGCTTTCATTACCACAAAATACTGACAAATTCACCTGCATATCCTTCGGACCCTGACAGAAGACTCACGATCTACCTGAGCGGGATACACTGGCAGCTGTGTGTTGGGGCTGGTCACAGAACACTGCCTCCAAGACTTCCCCACAGAAGTCTTACATGGCATTAAGTGCTGGGGCAGGGCAGATGTGCAGAGATTTGCTCCATCCTCACAACACATCCTCCACGGGCACAGAGTCTTGCTGATCATCCCAGGAGTCTGGGACAGGCAAAGCTGCTGCTCGATAATAGTCAAATCATTTATCAGACAGATAACAGTGGTCCAGGGACTGGAAATGTCCCCAGGCAAACTGAGATTTAAAGCCTAAAAATACCATGGAAATAGGAGGAATAGGCCCTTATTCCACTGCACATGGGCCAGCAACAAAACACAAGTTAGCATACAGAATTAATTCCACTACAAAAGCACAAACTCACTTTCAAACCAAAACAAAAAATACTTAACTTACGGAACAGATATGGCGAAGGTATCTTATAAATCTGTAGAAGATAAAATTTTACATTATTAATGGTTTGATTAATCAGAGGAAGGGTGGAAAATGAAACAAACAGAATGTTCTTACTGTCTGAAAAGTGATAAATTGCTCAAATGAGTACATCCAGTGTTATGGTGGATTGAGACTACCAGTTTGATTCACCACTCACTTTTCACTGGGCCCTGGCTCGCTGACAACACTACTATAGAACTTATTTCCTGGTCCATCAACTAGTCCATCCAGGCTTGTATTGGAGCTGCTGGCAGTGAGGACTGGCCAGGCAAATCTTCTTTTGGAGATAATTACAGTTTGCTAGCACAGATATAGAGAGCTCGATGCCTCTTGGTGTAGGTGCCCAGACATCCTCAGTTTAACTGGTACAGACCACCAGTGACCAGTGTTTCCAGATTCTCACCCCATCTGAATACCTTTGTTTAACTTTCAAGCAATATCCATTTTCTAATCCGATGGAGAGAGCTTAATGATCTTATTTCTCACATGTTTTCATATATTAGGTGAACATGTGCTTTTCATAAATTCAAGTTTCTTAAACACTACCATCACAATTTAAAAAATAACAGAAGTAGTGAATTACAGGACAGAATTACAGAAAATTCCATGCTGGAAAGGACCTGTGAAGATCATCTGTTCCAATCTCCAACCAACAGCCAGGCCTTAGATTTGATTTTCCATAACACTGTCTAGCCAAGGAATATTTTCAGCCAAGGGGATTCCACTTCGCTGGGCTGCCTATTCCAGTGTTTAATTCTTCTCGGGATGAATTATTCTTTTTCTTAAATCCACGTGAAATTTCCCATGGAACAACATGTACCCACTGTCTCTTGACCTGCTACTGTGCCTCCTAGAGAAGAGAGTACCTCCAGCTTCCCTGTAACTTCTCTAAGGTGTTAGAAGACAGCAGAAAAGTGGAAGCCTGGTTTCAGACAGAGGTGGACACTCACCACTTCTCACAGATTTCTATGTGGTTGTGGGCACACTCTTTTAGCTCTCATAGTGATCACATGAAATATTCTGTGCTTCACAAAGGTTTTGTGAATCTATTTAGTTTTGTTAAGGTTCAGGTAAGAGGATGCTAGAAGCGCCATAAATGATGGGCTCAAAGCCTACACCTTCTGGTGAGAGCTGAAATCTTTCAAAGTCCAAGGGTGTATCACAATTTTAAAGGAGTTTGACATTTTAATAATTTCTCTCTCTCTAAGGGCTGAAATCCTAACATCAGATGCAGTGTGTGATGATTTCACTGTGAGCCCTGGAATATAATTTGTGTTTAGTTTTTCCGTATCCTGTCAATGTTGGCTCTGCTTGTTCTGAATTTTTTCGGTGTATCACAAGTCAGTAGTCAATCACAAAAATAAATAATCCTTTCTGTTCACTTTTTCCCCCCCATGTGTCTCTGTTTTCTATGGGAAATAGCTATCACTAAGCTAGTTATGCTGATTAGCTAGCTGAATTTTTCATGTGCTTTTTACGTGATGCTTTTCAAATGAAGCATCATGTAAAGGCATTAATGGCACTTAAATAATATAACAAATTTTAAACATAGAAATAGCAAATGAGACTATCAGCTGATCAGAGAGCATCAACATTTCTTTCATAATTCTCTTTTTTTTCCTTTTGTTGGAGCTGGTGTAGTAAGGAGAAAGCATTTATAATCTTGTAATCTAGGAGCTCTCCAACAGAGGCAGAAGTGATACAGCTCAATTTTCCAAGGAGCTTCATTGTGGCCATTTATCACAGTCAGATATTTGACTCAAGTGCAAAATTGTAGAGAACTAAGGTTATACTAGGTCTCTAAGAAGGATTAAGAGTAATCCAAACAGAACAGAAAAGAACAAAACAAAAAACTCCTCCACATAATTTTCCTCTCACAGACTGAAACTTTATCTAAATTTGCAGCCAAGGTGAGAATATTTTCCATGGAGAAAAATGATAAAAACAGGATGAAAAATATATGCTGAATCTTATTTTCCCCAGAAATGTGCAACTCAGTCTCCTGGTAGTGGTCTTTTGAAGGGTGTAGCTGACATTAAGATAATACCTACAATCTTTTTGAAATATTATTTTGGGGTGAGTTTGGGAAAGTAACAAACAGTAACTGGGAATATAAGATGTCTACACTATTTCTGAGTGCTCTATTTTTTAGAATTTTTAGAGTCTTAGGGCAAATCCCAAACTTTGAGCAAGCATTTCTATGATACAGGCAAGTTACTTCTTCAGTTGAATGCCTATATGTTCCACATTGCATGAAAAGAAACGTGATTTAACACTGTTGTAACCTTGAAGCCAAATCAGCTCAAAGAGCAAATCTCGCTCTGTATCTAAGGGTCCTGAGTGTCAGACTGTATGAAGGAAGCGTGTGCTTCTTTGTTTCCTAAAACAAAACCATGGTTGCCTTTTTATTCAGCAGCAATTTGTAAGACAAATCTTGTCTATGGCGAGCTCTTGGTGAAAGCCCCAGAAACAAAAAGACCATGCTGCAAGCAGCTGTGATGTACATTGTCACTGAATTTCACGTAGAAATCTGAAAAGGCATTTTTGTTGTTAACCATCAGGACTCAGTCACTGTCTCAGTGGTGAATTCTTCACGCAGCAAACCACCACATTTATTTACTTACAATTTTTCTGGGACTCAGAGGTGCTGAGGAGGGCAAGGAGGGGTGTTCATTTGGGAGAACCAAAGGGTAAGGACAGTCCTCATGTTTTCACACAGCTCTCAAAATATTGTATTTTTCTTGCTGGAAACTGTGTCTTCCTCTGCTTAAAAAACTCAGTGACTGCATTTAGGAAAATAGAGTAGTAGTTCACAAGTTTTTTGGGGGGGTTTTTTGTGTTTGTTTTGTTGGGTTTTTTGTATGTGTTTTTGTTTGTTTGTTTTTTACTTAATACGCACATTTACAGAAAATTCATAGAGCACAGTGAGTTAAAATTTGAGCTGGTTTCACAGGTTAAAATGGAGAGTACCTTTGCATGAATTAAGTGCTTGCAAGCAGATAGCTGAATTTTCTGAAGATTGCAGATTTGAGCTGTTTAACATAAGCAGAGCCTAGACCAGTGTAAACTCTAACCAGTTAAATACTTTCTCTTTTCACAGCTATCCCTTTCTGCCATTAGACTGGAAATTTTGGCCTTGTGTATTGGGTTTTTCTGGCAAGGTTTTTGTAGCAAGGGGCTACAAGAGTGGTTTCTTAGAGAAGCTTCCAGAAACTCAAAATCCAGGAAACTTTAAAATGTGACCAGCCTTGTGACAGATTTTCGTAAACTTGGGGAGGATTTATAGCAAGAAAGTGTTTGCAAGATTCATATTAATGAAATGTGCAGCAGGAGTTCTCAACATGCACAGTGACATCCGTCACTGTCAAACTCCCCCTCTGAATTCATATGCTCCCAACATATTAATGAGAGCTTTAATCTCAAAAGACAAATCTGACCCACAATTGAATTCATGGGGAGTCGCATTCCTGATGCATGAGTATAAGGAAACCTTGTAAGCTCCCAGCTGAACTATTAAGGCCTTTGCAATGGTCTGTGTGTGTCCTCCTTATGCTGACACCATGTCAACCCCCAAATTTTGTGCTTTGTGTTCATAAGGGTTTTGGTCCTGTGTCTGCCAGCAAGATGTACCAGATATTTTTAGAAACAAAAAGTGACAAGAACAGATTATAACTGTTGTAGAGATTTCCACAAAAGTTCAGCTCATGGGAGAATGAGCTTGCGGTTTTGAAAAACAGACCTTGTTTTGTCTTTATGCCTGACATGACAAATCCTCTGTGTTCTGTGAAATGTTTTGCTCTGATTTGCTTCTATGTAAACTTGAGGTTGCTTGGTAGAGAAACTTCACCATAGGGTCCACCAGCATGTATGAATACTTATGGAACTAGTGAAAGTTTGAAAATGTAAAATTTGTAACCTTGTTGCAGTGGTTATGAATACCATAATTTACCTTTTTTTCCCAGTGTAGATGAAATTGTTCTGGAGAGCTGTGAAGTTATTTTAGAGTTATTTTCTAAATAAGTATGAAAAAGTGTTTAAGAGTTCACACAATCCATCTCTGAAAGAAACACAGCTAATCTTTCATTTAATACGTATACAGAAACTAGACAAGTTTTCACCTATAAACTTCCTTTAAATAAAACAAACAAGAGCAAGTTTTCCAGTAATTCATTTAATAAATATTGTGCTAAAATCTCTTACAAATGTTGTTTTTCTGGAATTCTTATATTCTGGATGTAATAGGCTTGCACCTTGGAAAGAACTGACAGTTTGTGAACTCAAGTGATCATGACTGCCACTTTTTCAGGAGTCAAAATAGTTGTAATAATACATCAGGTCAACTCATAAAAAGATTTTAGCTGTGTTTCAAGAAGTTGCTGCTTGGTTTATTTATTCCAACTTTTTCAGAAGTCAAAGTATAAACAATGCCCTGAGTGACAAAGAGCTGATGTAGTTTAAAACATGGTTTGGGTAGTACCAGCTCATTAGCTCATATCTTCGGGTTTGGTTTTGTTGGAAGAACTTTTGTTATTTGTATTCTGTTTGGTTTCTTCATGATTCTTTAATTCCTGACTTGGGCCAGTGCAAAAGGCACAGTTTTACAGAGTACATAGCAACAGCTCTTTTTGTGTCATTCGTGTCCTGATTGCCCTCATTATCATGAAAATTCATGGAATAAAAGGTGGTTCTAATAATTTTGGACTTTTCCCATCCATACTGCTTCTTCAAAAGATAATTTCTATCTTTTTCAAACTGTCTTTCTGGCAGAATAAGGTGCGTTTGTACGTTCCTGCAGTGTTTCCTCTCCTGCTCTGCTCCCTGCACTATTTACTTTACTAAGAATCTCATATATGTGCTGTCTCAAAATACTTTGCCTTCTGCTGTCTCTGCAGACTCTGGTGTCTGTCTCCTATTGAAGGCTTCTCTGATGTCTGCTCTGCTCTATCCCATGTTTTTCTTCCATGCTCTTATCAATCCATGAAGGATATAACTGGGAAACTTGGCCTTTTTTGTTTTTTGTTTATAATTTTGAAATAAGAGACAAGAAAGAAAAAGGGTATGAAAATAAAACTATGGTGTTTATTATCCCTATATATATAAATGCATCCACTAGTAAATCACAGAATCATAGAACAGGTTTGGTTGGAATTGACATTAAAGATCATCTCATTCCAACCCCATCATGTACAAGGACATCTTCCACTAGACCAGGTTGCTTCAAGCCCCATCCAGCCTAGCCTTGAAAATTTCCACAGATGGGGGACCCACAACTTCTCTGGGCAACCTGTTTCAGTATCTCACCACCCTCACAGCAAAGAATTTCTTCCTAATTTCAAATCTAAACCTGCTGTCCTTCAGTTTAAGGCCATTACCCCTTGTCCTATCTCTACATGCCCTTGTAAACAGTCCCTCTCCAGCTTTTTGGTAGGTCCCCTTTAGGTACTGGAAGGTGTTAAAAGGTCCCCTCAGAGGCTTCTCTTCTCCAGGCTGAACAGCCCCAGCTCTCTCAGCCCGTCTTCATAGCAGAGGTGCTCCAGCCCTCTGATCATCTTCATGGCCTCCTCTGGACTCACTCCAACAGATCCATCTCCTTCTTGTGTTGGTGGCCTCCAGATCTGGACACAGCACTGCAGGTGGGGTCTCATAAAAGCAGAGTAGATGGTAGAATCCCCTCCCTTGACTTGTTGGCCACACTGTTTTTTGATGCAGTACAGGACATATTTGGCTTTCTGGACTGCAAGTGCACACTGCTGGGTGATTTTGAGTTTCTTGTCAACCGATACCCCCAAGTCCTCCTCCCCAGGGCTGCTCTTAAGCCATTCTCTGCTCAGCCTGTATTTTTGCTTGAGATTACCTCAATTAATGGCACTGAAAAATGTTTCTCAGTGCATTGCTCACTGCCCAGCAGGTAATAGTGCCTGGAGGAACTCTGACTGGGACTCTCACACTAGTCTAGTCTATTAGACATTAGACAATCTATTGTGTATTATTTAGCAATTATTATTATACCTATATTGACATATGACCTGGGGAGGCAGAAGCCTTATGAACAAACAGGTGAGAGCAATTTACAGAAATAATAACATATATATTCCATTTGTTTATTTCCTCATGGTTCTCAGAGAGCCTTGTGACTTGTGTTGATGAAGATCAAAAGGGCTGCTCACATTGCACAAGAAGGAAACTTTCTTTTGGGTTTTCAGCTGGCAAATGCATATGCCTTATATTATTCCTCTGGAATACACAGAATCACAGAACCAATTAGCTTGGAAAAGACCTCCGACATCTTCAAGGCCAACCTACGACCAAACACCACCTTGTCAACTAGACCATGGCACTAAGTGCCACATCCTGTCTTTCCTTAAACACCTCCAGGGATAGTAACTCCACCACCTCCCTGGGCAGCCCATTCCAATGACCAATCACTCTTTCTGTGAAGAACTTCTTCCTAATGTCCAACTTAAACCTTACCTGGCACAGCTTAAGACCATGCCCTCTTGTCCTGTCACTGGTTGCCTGGGATAAGAGACCAATCCCCACTTGGCTACAACCTCCTTTTAGTGACAAGGTCTTGATCGTTTCATCCAGATCTTCAACAAAGATGTTAAACATGACTGGACCCAACACTGATCCCTGGGGGACACCACTAGTGATGAGGTCCCAACTGGATGCAGCACCGTTCACCACCACTCTCTGGGCCTGGCCCTCCAGCCAGTTCCTGACCCAGCACAGAGTGCCCCTGTCCCAGCACAGAGTGCCCCTGTCCAAGCTGTGGGCTGCCAGCTTTTCCAGGAGTATGCTGTGGGAGACAGTGTCAAAGGCTTTGCTGAAGTCCAGATAGACACATCCACAGCCTTCCTCTCGTTGACCAGGTGGGTCACCTGGTCATAGAAGGAGATCAGGTTGGTCAGGCAGGACCTGCCCCTCCTAAATCCATGCTGGCTGGCTCTGATCCCCTGGCCATCCTGTAGGTTCCATGTGATTGCACTCAAGATGATCTGTTCCATATGGGGCATGAAAAAAACCATGGATTTGTCCCAGAGCCAGGGATCTAGTAGGATCTCTTGGGATGAAAAGTCTAAATTTGTAAGCAGAACATTCACTGTTTCTCATCACATCAGTAACCAGAGTTTACAAGCTGAAGAGAACTGTGCTGGCCGGCTTCTCCAGCTTTAAACACACTGACAGCAAGTGAATCCTTCTGCATGCATTCCAAACACCTGCTCCTCACAGCCACACTATCTCATAAAAATTTATTCTTTATTCTTCTTTGAGGAATCCCTAAAAAAAAGGGCACTGGAATCCTAGATATTTATTTTTTCTTGCTAGAGATAAACAAGGGATTTATACAGAAATGCAAAGGCTATTTAAATGGGATGTTAGTTAAAAGCCAGCAGTACACTTGCATCACCTGAAAAACAGGGAAATTGAGATCTGGATATAAATGTTGTGACTTTGGCTCATCTTTAAGATAAATAGTGCATTTAGAAGATGTGTTCTTTTTCTAAAATTAATATTGTTAATGCACATATATTGTAATTGGAAGGTGTTAAGTTATTCAGCTAATACCCAGCTAGCAAACATGAAAATGAGGGTTATGCAATAGAGAATCTTAGTCACTTTAAATGTAAAGATCCAATACAAAATCTAGTAAAGCTATTTTCAGATTCAGAACTGCCATATTATTGTGTCCCTCCAGCAAAATGTATACAGATCCAGACACTGGAAATAAATGCAAACAACCAGAGACTCAGAGCTACAAACTCAGATGCTGTGACATGTGCAAAGGATGTGTATTATACTTCAGCGTACTTATACCTTAGCACTGTCTCTAATTGTTCTAGTCCAGAATATCTATAGATAGAACCAGAAGTCCTACATGCACTGGCATCTAGAAGATGAAGAAAAACACTTTTTTCCTTAAAAATGCAAAATTGAAAATTAATATATTTTTAAAGGAATCCCAGAGCGCAAAGGACATAAGAAAATTCTTTACTGTGAGGGTGGTGAGGCACTGGAACAGGCTGCCCAGAGAAGTTGTGGATGCCCTATCTGTGGAAATGTTCAAGGCCAGGCTGGATGGGCCTTGGAGCAACCTGGTCTAGTGAAAGGTGCCTTCACCCATGGGAGGGAGGTTGGAATGAGATGACCTTTAATGTCCATTCCAACCCAACCTATAGAATCATATGATTCTATGATAGGAAGATGGAAAGATACTTTAGTGTCCCAGTGAGGAAATCTTATGGTTAAGTATGGTTGTGTGTAGAGCTTGCAAAAGGTAATATTTCAAGAGTTTCTGAAAACTGTGACCTGAATAGACAGAATTTACCACTTCTGTTATAAATAAAAAAAAAAAAAAGAAAACAAAAACCCCAATACCACCGCTTGAAGACTTGGATCTTGACACAAGGACTCCAGTGAGGTCTCCCCTCAGTCTCCTCTTCTCCAGGCTGAACAGATCAGGTAACCTCAGCCACTCCTCATACAGCTTCCCCTCTAGACCCTCCCCCATCTTTGTAGCCCCTCTTTGGACACTCTAATTGTGTGTCTAGTAAAGGTGGACTATATCATAAAGAGCTCAACTGAATGTTTTGTTTTTCTGCCTACAGCCCAAACACACCAACAACATTTAATACTTTCTCACATGTATGCATTTAATTTTGGCCATCTGTCTGAAGACTGCTCATCTAGTCCCTGATGCTTCACTCATTTATAGTATGTTTGCAAAAAAACCTTTTTGGTTTCGGCAAGTGTAGCAATATTTACTTCACCTCTGTGTAATTAAGTCATAGTCTCCTCTTACTCAAATACTTAGGCAGTTGTGGAAAGGAAATTGTGAAGCTTTGTAAAGTTTTAATCCTGTCATTAAACCTCACTTCAGGGTCCTTGGTTCCTGCTAATATGGTATAAAAGAACTTAATATCCCCAGCACCATTAATTCCCTGCAGCTCCTCAGCTGCCTGTCAGGAACCCAGCCTGTATTTCCTAAGCCTTTCTAATATGTCCTCTTTTCTGACAGTTACAGTTACTACAATATCTGTCCTTTATTTTAAGTATAAATGAATTAATTACTTCCAGGAACCCAAAAGAAGTATTTTTCATTTTAATGGATTTTATAATGTCTGGGAAGATAAAATTCCATTAAAAGCATGAGCCTTTAAAGATGAACCAGGACATATAGTCTTTCTAGGACATGTCGTACTCCCATGGTTTATAACACTGCATGGAATTTAAGCCTCTGGGCCAAATCCTTGCCTGTGTGCTGAATTTTGGAAATATGAGTCTGACAGAGAAGCCACTGGAAGGGGCACTTTGAATATCTGGGTGTGCATGTTTGGTAGCAACACCTGGTGTAGGAATCCTAATCATGGTTCAAACACTGCATAAAAACAGAGCAAAAATGCAGACATTGCCTTACAGCACTGGAAATATAAAATACTAGACAAGGGATGAAAGGCTGATTCAGAGCTAAATACTAAATGGAATTACCCCTAGGAAAAGGTAATCATATTGGATTGTGAGGCTCATCTAAAGGGATGTTGCTAGCCTACATTACTTCACAGCTACCCATTCCTAACAGAGAGAGAAGCAACAAGGTGTTAGCTTTCACCATCTCTTCTCTTTGACCAAAATGATGGTTGTCACTCTTTTGGTAGAATGTCTGCTTAGGTGCTTAGGTAGGAGTAATTACTTGTGATAGTCTAGCCTTTGTCTACCTTCTCCTGGGAAAAGTGGCCAGCTGAGGGGATGCTGGGATGCTAATTCAAGTGCTTGTTTGAAGTTTAAGCACACCTTGAAATAAAATGAACCGATAAAACCCAACATGGTTAGAAAAATCACTGGTATTTAGTTCTTGGCTACCTGGGGAAATACAGCTTGCTATCCATTCCTACTGGCATATGTTAACTTGTCTTTTCATTTTAAACTGTTTCCATTAGAAGAAATAGAGTGTGTCAGGCCTTAAACTTCTGGATAACAGAACATGGCAGTTTGTCATTTAGGACAAAAATAACTGCTGCTTCACCGTCAGGGTTCATTATTGTCAGCTAGAGTAGATCCCTGCTTAGGTTACCACGTACATGTCTGACGATATGGTATGTCCTCTCTGTGTTTGTGAAGGGTTGTCTGTATGTTACAGATACACTTGAGACAAGCTTTGTGTGCCCAACCCCTTCAGGGTTACTGCCCAGGCTGAAAAGATGGGAAAACTCTGACATGAAATTTGTGACGGGGAGTAGAATGTTCATAGTTGCCAGTTTAAACTCAGACTAAATCCTTTTAAAATCTATATAGTTAATGAGATAGCTGAAGGCATTGCTTTTCCAGGTATTTAATAAATTAAAGAAGACTTAGGATAGGAACCTGTAGATGAACTTGGTCTGTTTTCAAGTATGCTTCTGAATTTCCCTGGATTTTGAGATACCTGGTGATTTCAGATAAGGGAGATGATCTCACCTAATCTATGCCAGTATTTTCCCAGATGTTTGCTTGTGAACATGCCATCAGTGGAATTGAAAATACCCAATAAACAACTGGAACCACAGAAGGTAAGTGTTAATTTATTTTTACCAACCAAATTCATGAATACAATGTACAAGTCTAATACGCTTTGACATCCAGGCCCAGAACAGCAGCACCCAAATATGTCAACATTACATTATAAGGAACAAAACACTCTTGTTGAGATCTGATGAGAAATTTTCTCATTAGTGTATTTTATTGAAAGATAAGTACTAACAGCCTTGTA
The DNA here is from genome assembly GCF_001604755.1 of Lepidothrix coronata. NCBI lineage: Eukaryota > Metazoa > Chordata > Aves > Passeriformes > Pipridae > Lepidothrix > Lepidothrix coronata. Next base: position 2,171,759 of record NW_016690254.1, on the reverse strand, counting down.
CTCTGCATGAGCTGTCAGAACTTTCCATAGCTCTGGGAACTTGAGAAATAATAATAATGTAACATTAGCAAGTTTCACTTATTTATTCAGTACAGGAATGAGGAGATCAACAGAGCAGCTTCCCCTCAATCTGTTGACATCATGGAAAACTAAACTGGAGTAGGAAAGATGAAGAGGGCATCAAGCCTGGTAAGCAAAGCAGGATAATGACATTCAGGAGCAAGACAAACACATTAACTCCTACAACAGGGACAAATCACTTTAGATGGGAACAAAAGAGGCTGCCCACAGCAGTCCTTGTCTGAAATACACAAAGGGCTCTAGTAGACTACGTTTCAGAGATCCTCCAATGTCCTGGACACTCACATTTTGGACTGCAGGGTTGGGCATGTCAATGATTGCAGAAACAGTCCTCTGGGTAAATAAGTGCCTCACTCACACTTAAACCTGCTGTGATTCCAGCTAGGAGGTGCCTATATTTTTCCATCATGCTCATAGCATTGTAACACACAGCAGGTGCTTGAATCCAGTGAAACATAGGACAGCTGCTGCTGCTTTCTCTCCATGAGCGGTGAGGAGGAGACACCTCTGCCTGCCTTTCCATAAGGACCTTGTGGGTTTGCAGTGCCACAGACCAACACAGCAAGCTGAAAGGCCAGTCTCCATGTGGTGGGGATTGCAGGAGCCTGCCCAAATCACCAGATTATGGAAAAGGCTTCACAGGACAACTTTCCCCTTAAAATTGCACCGTGGTGTAACCTCAAACACAAGAAATGTGAAGTAAAAGGAATAAAAATGAACTAACTGACTGCAGCCTTCTTTTGAGGGAAGGCTTGGACTTATGTTTCCTCTTTCAATAGTTATTTTTGTGTTTCTTAGTCACTGTATCTTTTATATAATGCTGATCATATGTAAAATGCATGAACTAAGATCTTGGCAATGAGTAGGGCCCAAGTGTTCTCTCTCTGGTGAGGCTGCTTCTGGCAATTCCTACTTCTACTACATCTCTCTAGACCATGCAAATAATTTCTTAGCTGCCCTTCCCCAGTTAACACAACATTTGTGTTCTCTATACTGTTTTCCTTCTGATTTCTTGCAAACATTTCCTGTTTTCTAGCTGTAAGCAATTTTTGTCAGATACCCCTTAGAGGGACCTAATTCTTTTCAGTCATTGAACATTGACCTTGGAAGAACTTGACTCTTCCCATTGACTGTACAGATCAGCCTTTGGCTCTTTAAAATCAACTTCTGACTCCAGCCCCTGAATATTTAGGTACTGCAATGCTCAAATTGGAAGTGCATAAAATTCCAAGAGTCTTCTTTTCCTGAAGAGATACCTGTGTAATTTTAAGGACAGTTAAAATATTAACATGTTTATAAAGTTAATGATAAAGTGTTAACGTTTACAAAGTGCTTGTAGATGTGTAAGAATAGAGGGCTCTGCTATACAGTGTGAAAATTTTACAGCAAATTATTTAACATTAAAATCTTATATTGAATAATCTGTCATAGAAAGTAGTCTCTGTAATGGAGACAGTTATTCAAATTGTATTTACCACCCTGAATAAAAGTTGTGTAATTTTTGCTATATATTTCAGACACTCAGTGAAGGAGGAAAAATACGAAGATAGAGTGTTTACTACTGGTGTGAAACACTCTGAAAAGACATTCGCTTTTCGAAGCTAAGTTAGTGTACTTTTGCATGGTTTATACTTGGCTGCAGCAAGTAAGCAGAAGGCATTTAGTCCTGAGTAATGTACATATATCTCTGTGATTCTGGTGTCATTTTTTTGCTTTGCAACTATGCAGAAGTTTTAGTTATGTGAGAAGTTATGAGAAAAAACAGCTGTTTGGCATACGTGATGGCTTATCTTAAAGTGGGTGAATCAAAGTAAAACTTGCAGTGTTTGACATGCAGATGTATTAAGCCTGCTTTTATCCAAAGGTCAAAAAGATATTTATAGATTAACTGGTGTTAAAGAAAATATTAACTATTTGCAAACTTAGAATACACTTGGGAAAAAAACCACACACTTCTGTAGCTTCTTTCTATGGCATTATTTTATCCTTTGTTTAATGAAAAGACAAAAGTTTACTTTTCCCTCTTTTGTTATTTTCAGTAGAAAGACAAAATATGCACTTACCCAGAATACCAGTGTTTATACAAGGGTGAAATCCCCAGACACTGACTCTTGAAATGCATGGGGGAAGCTACTATATACTACACTAACACTCCTTCAGCACTATTCAAAAGATGTATAAGTTTTGTTTCCTGCTAATTATGGGGAAAACTGCAGCAACTTAAATGCCATTATACAGGAGTTCTGGAATAATGGGCTTTTCAAATAATTTTGGAATAAAATATTAATAAAATTTTATTATCCTTTTTTGGCATTTACTGGAGAAGTAAGAACTTGCAGAATGTCTTTAAGTCAGGAGCTAAACAGATAATTCTTTATTTAACTAGTTGTAAAGTCAATAGAGCCTTTATTTGAAGTAGCTGTATTGTATACATCTTATATTTGATATATTTTGTCAGTAGCATAATCACAGGGAGATAGGATTAAATACACTAAACTGAAAGGAACATATTTAGAACATATCTGTATAACAGCCCCTTAATCTCTGATGGCCTGTGAGAAAGGAGCTGCTCTGGAGATGTGGATGGTCCCTGTGAATAGCAGAACCCAGCCTGGAGGGGTTCAGCTCCTGGGCTTCCATAGAGTATACACCCACAATATCATCATCACCCCAAAGAGTGTTGCATTCCACTAAAAATTCTCTTCAGGGAAGGGACTGGGATTTATTTTATTTTATTTTATTTTATTTTATTTATTTTATTTTATTTTATTTTATTTCATTTCATTTTATTTTATTTTATGAATGTGCATTTAACTCTTGTAAAAGAGTTGAAGGTGTGGAGAGGTGTTTTGGATTTCATGCTTCTTGCTAGACATTTTTGGAGTGAAAAGGCGGCTACCCCAGTTTGCCCAAGGTACCTGGGAGGCACAGAGGGATCCTCTCATCCTCTCCCAGCTGCTGCTGCATTTCTGCACTTCAGTAATATCCACATGATGGCAGAAGAGAACAGACAGCTGCAGACACAACCTGATAGGCTTAAGAGAAGCAGCAAGTTAACTTCTGGTGTTTTTGTAAAGTACTTTCTATATTTATCTATTAAAATATATAAACATCTGGAAGTATTTAAATGTAACTATATAGAATAAATGAATACATGTACATATATATATATAGTATGAATTTATAAATATAGATTTCTGATAAGTATGAGGAAATAAGGTTTTAGTTTTGGATGGGCCTTACTGTTCCTAACAATCAGAGAATAACAGAGATGTAAAAACCATTGACTTAAACCCCTTTCTTACTTTCATTGCCAGAAGTTGGTGATAGTTTGTTTTGTCTATACTGTTACATGGGTAAAAATCTATGATTAAATGAGATTAGGATGAGATTGAAAAGGAGAAAACCATACAATTCTAAGTCTTTCCATGGTCAGTGAAGCTCCAATTTTACTAACTTAGAGCAGGCTGCATTTAGCAACTGGAAAAAATAAAAAGAAAAAAGTGAACTTTGTTGTTACCAATCTACATAGTTTTACTGCATACATTGCACATACCAATGTTTAAAATCTCTCAGCCTCACTAATCCAAAATGATTTCAGACATGCAATTTATTTTTATAGGCAGTCTTGTAAAAATAATTTTTCTTAGGTTTATGTCTGGAAAGCATTCACTACATTACAGGCACTGCATCAGCTGATACTAATTACTGGGGGAAAAAAAACAAAAATAGAGCAAAATTAGCAAATTAATTATATGTGAAAAGTTAACAGAAACTATGATTTGAGCACAAGGCTAAGAATCACTTCCGTGGAAATCCTCCTCCCAGCTCTGCCATCTGATTCTTTGTACAATTCCAAATAAATCTAGCCTTTCTGTTTCTCATTGTCATGAAGATTAATTAGTGAGTGGCTGTGCAACACTTGGAAAAAAAAAACCCAAACCAAAACCAAAACAACCAACAACAACAAAAAAAAACCCCAAACAGAAAATGCTGACCATTGTTATGATTAGGTTCAAGGTCCTTAATTTGACATAGGTATACAAGTAGATGGCCTTTTAACTGCAAAGTATATATAAGTGATACCTGCACAGTGATTGATTTCTAGTTGCAATTGCATATCTCAACTAGGGAAAAAATGGTGATTAATTTTTAAAATTGAATTGTAATTAGAAGTTATAGGCATGGGTTGTGACAATTAGTTGTCTTTTCTTGCTTTGTGGAGCATGCCACTATTCCAGAGTGTGTTATTGCAGGGCATCTGCAACAGAAGGGGCAAGAACTCATCCATGTGTTTTAAACACTCTGGTACCTACACTGAAGGGTGAGCAATAGCGGCTGGATCACCACAAATGCTTAACTATGCAAAAGAAGGAGGAAGGATATGGTGTGAACATCAGCAGCCTGATAGTTAGCTGGGCTTTCTGTAGTGCTTTTCCAAAGAAAGTGTAGCATGATATGTACCCACCCCTTTGGATGCAGTGAAGTGTCCGAGCCTCCAGCCTGGAGGACACACGGAGACACAGTGTTGTGCCCCAACCTCATGCCTCTCTTTGTGCCCTGGTTCCCATGGGTAGAAAACCAGGACTAGTGGCTGGCTCCAGTACTATCCAGACCAGGGAACTGGGATTGCAGAGCGGTGCCCTTAAACACTTTCCACCCTAAATTTAGATGTAGTCTGAAGTATTCAAAGCAATCCATCAAACATTTTTTTTAAGTTTCACTCTTCCTAAGAAACATAGACAAAACATTGCTTGAGCCAGCTTTGCTGGAGACCAGCAGCCTTGTGTAAGAGGTGAATTTCTTTCTCTCCTCTTTACTTTCTGCATCAGGCACTTTCACATGTTCATAGACTCTGCTGCCTTTTTATATACTTGTCAGAGTTAAAAAGAAAATTGACATGCTTTGGTAACTGGGAACTCATTTTATGATGCAATATGGGGCTTTCTTTCTGACTGCCTGAGTCAGAATACAGAGATTGAAGGTTTTGAGGACACTGCTGGAGCACTGACTCCATCCTTCTTACAACCCCTATGAGAAATAAAAATATGTTTTTTTTATAAATAGGCGTATCGTGAAGTTGTAAGATATCCAAGTTCCAAGAGCTGAACTTGGGTATCAGGGTCTCTTTTGGCGGGGTAAGGGAAATGAGAAAATTCTTAAAAATTACATATTTTAGGACAATTTTGTACACGAGGTTCCTTTTCTCCTTCGGCTAAGAACAAAGGAAGATCCATCACCTTTGACAGGGAATGGCTTGCAGCCAATTGGGATAAAGGGAAAGCCCCTTTTCAGAGAAAAGAAACCTTTTTAGGTAAAAAGGAATACATTAAAACTTATCTGAGAAGAGTGGGATTTTGGAAAACTATAAAATGTATAAGTTGTACTCCCACAGGGTCTTTCTCCCTGAAAAACTCAGTGAGAGAAGGACCCAGTGCACCAAATAAATTCTTTGTTTCTTTGTTCCGTGATTTATACAGTCTTTCTAAATTTAAAAGAGGAATATTTCCCACACCCCCAGGCTGTGGCTAAAGGTGGGCAGCTCTTGCATCATCCTACATGATGTGCAGGATGGCACTTGGGTACCAAAAGGTGACTGTTTAGAAGCAGAGGAAAGAGCAGCATTTGCATAAGGGGAAAATGACAGAAAAAAAGGATCAAGTGTAGCATATGTTGACCTGAAAGTTAGAAATTAAGCGACAAATCTGCCTTATCCTGAAAAGACAAATGAGACGAGTACATCCAGTGGCATGTGTAATGGAAGATCCACGTGTCATGTGAAATAGGAGCTAATGACCAAGATTATCTAGATTACCTAGAAAGAACATTTATTCCCCTTAATGTCTCTAAGCTACTCTGTATCAGAACCCTCCTTAATTTTGTGGGTCCAGCTGCCTGTACACCACGACCTCATCCCTGGCTATGTAGAATTTGTCTTGGAATCAGAAAAAAGAGTATTTTGTAATCTGATTGTTTAATATTAGCTGAAAAGGAGTATCTAGATGGATTTTTCTTTTTAAAGTATCTGATTCCCAGGGCAAATCTAATCACCTGGGGGTGGTGGGGGGGAAGAAACCACATCTTTTTCTTGCATAGCATAAGTTCTTTCAAATAGAGGGTACTGTAACAGCACTGACAAATTTGACATGGTTTTTCCTTTTGATAGTTTTTTTTTTTTTTGAAAGTTAGTCAGCAGGACTGAAGTCTTTAATTTTATGTAGCAAGAGATATTCTGTGCCAAACTCCAACATTACTTGAGCATNTCTGTTAACATACAGTCTTAACAAGTTTATGAACACAAAATAAAGGAAAGTGGGGTGCTGGAAAGCTACTTTAATTCACAGAACAACCTAAATTATTCTGTGATTTTATAATTCTAAGGAGCTTTACTTAAGGTAACTAGAAATCTTTAAGTTGTGAGATGACTTAGCAGATGAAAGAATATAATTTGAGTTCTAAGTCTGATTTTAATTCTACATTAGGAGACATATGACAACATTGGGTAGGTAAGATTTGTCTGAAAAATTAATAAAAATTAATTAATTAATTAATTAATTAATTAATTAATTAATTAATTAATTAATCAATCCTTAGAAGGAAATGTGCTCTGATTTGCTTGTTTCTTTGTTTAAAAAGTAGCCATACATCTTCTGGGGCTCTTCAGTACAGCGGTATTCTTAATTAAAAGTGACATTCTGAATTCGTTGGCAGGTCATATGAATATATTGTGCACCTTGAGGAAAATTTTGGAAAAAAAAAAGCTCAAATTTGATGGCAGCAACCACATTTAACCTGGACAGCTGTTTCTTTGCTGCTAACAGAATGTGGTAGATGCTTTTTTTTTGATGTCATAAGATTAAAGAAAGCATGCACTGTCATGACCAAAATATTAAGCTTGACAGCTTCTGTAAAGATCCCCCATCAGAATCTCTCAGTAACTGGGGAAGATATCCTAGGGCACAAACCAGTAAGTAAAATAAAGACAAAAAAGATAAAAAGTGCTAAACACAAAGCTGAAAGCAGGTTCAGTCCTGACATCCATAAAACTCTTTGTTTCTATAGATGGTCTTATTGCAATTATGCCTGGGCACAGTTTATCTGCCTGTTAAAAACAAGCATTGGCTTTGACAACTTCAGTATCTAAATAGATATTCAGGTTAAGGTTTATTTTCTACCTTTCCAAGGAGTCATTTAACCTGTTTAGCCTCTCAGTGTTTCTATATATTTATTTTCTTTTATTAATAAAATAATACAGTCTTTACATTTAATTTGATTTTATAGCTCTTTTAACTTTCAGCTAATGCTACTGTTTTGTTTGTTTTTTTTTTTTTAATTGACCCCAAATTCAGTTTAGCAAACCCCATTTTTTTGTCACAGAGATTTATTTAAATCTTCTGTGAAATTTAGTTTCCACTTACAAAGATCTCAAAGAAGAATTCACAGTCATACTCTTGCTGGTGGGGTCCCATCAGGGACAGAAAAGCCAAATGTTTAGAGCATTGGTTTTCGTAAGTACTTTTGGATATGCCCTTGACACAGGAGGCTGAAGTGTTTCCCTCAGGGCCCACCCTTTTTTGCTGCAGTGAGAGTGGACCTTTGAAGGCATCCAACAGTGTACATTGTCATACCACTTTGCATCTTTGAAATACTATCAAATTCAACTTTCCACGTAATCAGTTTGTTAATCTGAAGAGGGAAATAAGACCCAGACAACAGCTCATTCCTCAAGCTGGTTCTTCCTCTCCCTTTCCCACTCCTACAGAGGCAGTGGGGAGACTCACAGAGGGGTCATTGACCTCCTGGGAAGCAGATCTGGAGGCTGTTCAGGGAGGTGTGCCTGCTAGTGTGTGTGTTTTACACCCAAAAAAATGCCTGTGCTGGTGCATCAATCTGGGTCATGGTTTGGCCTTTATTGATTTTTTTGCTGATTGTGGGTCAAACATTACTCCTGGTTGCAGGAATTAAGTAACCCTGCTTGCAGAACCAGTGGAGTTGCTCCTAATTCACAGTTCATAACAGAGACCAGAGGTCTCTGATTTTTAAAAGATTAAGCTTTTGTTATTTCAAAAGTACTCAGGACAGACTGATATTGGTAAAACAGTATTTTTTAACAAAATGTCATGAGAAGAATGACAGACTGAAATGAAGATCTTCACTGCTAGGCTGTAAGTTTGGGGATTTTTACTTTGCGTTACCTTTTGCTTGAATAAGCAGTTGTGCATGATGGATTTTGACAGAATCAGGGAGGATATTCTGAAAGGCAAAAATTATTTACATTTCACAGCTGACTGACTAATGGTCTGTCTCTCTATGCTGAATTCGGCAGTGCAAGTTTCGTCTCCAGTACTTCTCATCTAGCTGGGAATCAAAACAACAATGTGACTTTCCAGCCCAAGTGATTTGGGCAGGGATTGCTTGGCAGGGCTTTCTGTGGGAAATCCATGCCACCTCATCAAGCCTGTTTGGCAGAAGTGAAGTCAGTGCCGTGCTCTGCTCTTTCTGCTGTTCCACCATGACATGAAAGGGAGGTCTCAGGAATGTCACTTTTGAAGAAAAGAGGGATACAATCTTCTTAATGAAGAAAGTGAGGTGATATTTTTAGTGGCATTTTTAAGATATAGTACACCAGTATTCTCATATAAAGTTTCCAGTTAAGATGGAAACTTCAAAATCCAGGTCAGTGGACTTACATATATCTAAATGTCTGGCACTGCTGGTTCCCATGAATATGATTGTTGATACCACTGTAAAATCCTTGCCACTGGTTTCTTGGTGAAATAGGCATCCTGGCCTGGAATATGCTACTTATTGTACTAAGTGTTGGTTGCCTAAAGTTTCTTCCTTATGCTGCAGGGAATTAATTTAGAGGAGTCTACTGAGTAGTACATTATATCTTTACAAGAGTAGTTTAATCAGCATAGAGAGGTTAAAAAAAAGGGGGGGAGGGCTTCATTTGATCATTCCATATGAAGTTTGTTGATATTTCAAATTGAAAATTAATCCTCTAAGAGCAACCACTGTGAACACTCCTAAAGTCACGTGTGACTTCTCACTTTTGCCACCTCAGGAATACATTAACGTGTATCTGACACCACTGCTTACAGAGCAGAATTCAATCTGCCCTGGAACAGTATTGATATAGTAAGAACTACATTTGCATAGCCACTAATAGCCAATAAAAACTACTTAATCATATTAGCTATTTTTAAATACATAATTGGAGCTACCTAAGAAAGAAAACCAGCTAACATTCTTCACATATATCCATTACTGTATACTAAAAATTGACTTCAGTCATACTAACCTGAGATCACTTTGTCTGCATATGATTTAAATGAAAAGAAATGCCTAAATGTACCCCTTGGAGTCAGGCCAGACTGACACTTTCTGTGTGGTATTGAGATGCAGATTTATGTGATGTATGATTACAGCGTGAAAATTGCGGTTTAGCCAAAATTTTTCAAAGGTAGTCAGTAATGTGAGGTTTTTCAGAGCCTGAGCAATCTCATGTTGCTTTAAAGGGGCCTGCTTTTTCAGGCTTTGTGTCTGGTTGTCTTCTGAGATGCAAAGGTGCCCAGCTCCTCACTTCCAAAATTCTGAGTACTCATTTTCAGGCTACCTAAATGATGGAAGCACTTGGACCTTGTTTTCAAACCACGAGTTGCCTTGAAGACTAAACTTGAGATACCAAGCCACATAGTGATTTTGACAACTTTTAGACCCTGCTTTTCTGCAAGGAAAGGGACCAGTGGGAGTATGTCTCTGCCAATCAGAAGGCATCTCCCTACAGACGATGGCACATGCCCAAGCCTCACGTGGACTGAAGTGCAGTACGCTGGAGGCTGCTTCCCAAAAGACCACTGTAAATTGCTTTTAGCTACTGGGGCTGGAGAGGTCCTCCATATGGCATTTGCCAGATGCATCATTTCCTTGTGCTCTGCTGACTGTTGGGATGTTGCAGCACCACAGCACTTAGGTGTGACTCTGACCTTTTAATGACACTCTGTGCTGTACACGGTGTTGTCTTCACACTCATTTGTTTCAGCCTGTCAAACTCCCACAGGAAGAAGCTGGAAGAAGCAAAGCTTTTGAGACTTGGGTCTAATGCACTTGCTTTCTTCTTCTGAAAAGTAAATATTTGTGTAATAATCTGCAGAACCCCTAAAGCAGCTGTGAAATGATCTAGGCATAAGATCTTGTGAGCAGATCCAGGATGCAGGAAAACAGCCAGCAAGATCTTGTTTCCTCTGCTTTGAGAAAACAACAACTGAAATTATAAATAAAACATCTGTCTGAGAGGAGACCGCCAAGTGGGAAGTGTAGTGGTAGAGCCTATACTGTACCTGTTGTGCTGGTGGTAAGGGTGACCAGAGGGGTGCTGGGGAACTGTCCCTCTCTCCTGTCAACAGCTCATTCCTTAGAGCAGTGCTGTGCTCCTGTGTTTACTCAAACTCAGCTCTCCATAGTTTGCAGAATCCGGCCTTTTCTCAGTCTTGACCCTGCCCTTGGATGGCTCCCATGGTTTCTGACCATACCTTTTCTAAGCTATTTATAGCACACCAGCTAGGGAACATTATTGTGCCTCCCTGTTGGATTTATATTTTGAAAATTGACTTTGGTTTTTATTTACATTCATGTTAAATCAATAAGTTGTTTGGCATCATTTGGACTTTTCTAGTCAGGCTCCCTTTACACTGCATTTATCACATTGCTTCCTCCAGTTTTGTTTTTCTTTCCCCTGCCATAACTGATTCTCTCTGTCCTCCAGCTTTCCATTAGCTATCTCCTTTGTTTGGAAAAATGTAACCTAGAGTATATTCTTTCTTTCTTAAAAGGGTAATTTGTTACCAGGAAATAAGCATAGAGATCAGTTAGAAAGTAGACCTCAAGTATCAGTGTGCTCATCTGATTTCTTGTGACCTGTTTCTTGTAGATGCTGGTATCTTGTTTCAACACCTTGATCATTGTGCTCTTTGCACATTCCCAGTTCATTTCCAACTAAGTGTTCTGCTTTGCTTCATGTCTTCATCTCCTGTGCTTTCAGCTGCCCTTTCAGATATGGCCTTTCAGTTACATCAGATTTTATCTCTTGGATATTCCAACTTCTCAGACGTAAGCTCCTGTGTTCCAGATCCAGACTGTGAACATTGGATGTGTATAGATGGGGAAAATACTCAGAGGAGTAGATGATATGCAAAGGGAGTGAAGAATTTACTCTAGCTCAGTTATTAACTTTTTTTTTATGCTTAGCACTAGAAGTGGAAGAATAATACAGTACATCCATATAGCGTTAATAATTTTATGTCATTATTGTCTCAACCCTTATTGTACTCTTATAAAAGGATATATGCTTCTTCTGTGACATGAGACAGCACAATAGAATCCATATTCAGTTCTTATTTTATAAAGCCTGTGGAGAGTACATAACACCTTTCTTCACAGATAGATGCATTCAGCAAGCATTTAAGTGTTTGACTAACAGATTCACTTGTACCATGCACAGACAGCTTCCTGTTTGTACAGAAATAAAACTCAGTGATGCATTTGCCCAGATATAGAAAGTCACAAGAGAATATTTAACCTCTGTGACTGGCCTTCTTCTGATGGTTGAATGTAATACCAAATATATGCTTCAGACTAGAAGAGTCAAAGGTTTGAATTTTCTTTAAATGTGTTATAGTAAAACGCTTGTGCCTTGCTTCTTTCCAAAATAGCATATTAAAATTCTGCTTTGCCTCTTTAATCTACTGTTCTTCAAAATGTTAAAAAGATGCTAGAATCTGGGCTATAAACAGAAAGCACTATAGATTACATTTATACCAGCAAGTAGGGCAGATATTGGAG
>NW_016690254.1:2128925-2156549 GCF_001604755.1 Lepidothrix coronata | reverse complement strand
TATAGATTACATTTATACCAGCAAGTAGGGCAGATATTGGAGTAGACAGGTAAAACATTTAGTGTTAATGTCCATATCATACAACTTCTGTGGGTTTTTCTATCAAATAGTATCTTGTTATTAAGTGTCTTGCCAAGAAATGCTTACCTTTGTGAATTTAAATAACTGTTTTGTAGAATATGTAAAATTTGCATGTTTTGTTCCACCCCATCCCTCAGACTAAACTTTAAATAGTTACTTTCCCTGTGCATCAGGAATGACATCTGAAGTGTTTCCCTTCAGCTATGAAAAATATTCATGAGTCTTCTTCGAAGTTTGTGGAATACATAAAGTCTTGTCAGCAGTAATCCCTGGGCCATCAGTCTTCCAAGCCTAGGTAAATACAAACTTGCACAGTTATTATGTCTGTATTAAGACATTATTAGGCCTTGTCTGCGGTTGGTAGATACTGGCCCATAGTGGTCCATATGGCTAACTGGTACCATTCCCTGGCCTTTCCTGTCCCCTGAACTGTGCTACACCTTGTCTAGGGGAGCCAAAACCATGATAAGAATGTCATTGCTACTCCTTGGCCTTGTTAGTGGTGTCTGTACAAGTAAACAAAGAAGGACCAGGGAATAGGATCCCTGCACCACAATTGTCCCAACCAATGGTGACTCACCTAGTGGGTGAGAGAAAGGGTGTGGATACAACTACCTGGACTTCACTAAAGCCTTTGGTACTGTCTCCCACAGCATTCTTTAAGAGAAGCTGGCAACCCATGGCTTGGGCAGGTGCACTTTTTTTTACTGAGTTGAGAACTATCTGGATGGCTGGGCCCAGAGAGTGGTGGTGAATGGAGTTCCATTCAGCTGGTGGCCTGTCACAAGTGTGTTCCCCAGGACTCAGCACTGGGGCCTGCTCTGTTTAATGTCTTTATCGATGATCTGGATGAGGGGATCAAAAGCACTCTCAGTCAGCTTGCAGATGACACCAAGATGGGTGGGTGTGTTAATCTGCTGTAGGGTGGGAAGGCTCTACAGAAGGATCTGGACAGGCTGGATTGGTGAACTGGGGCCAAAGGTATGAGATTCAACAAGATGAGATTCTGGGTCCTGCACTTGGGTCACAACAACCCCCTGCAGTGCTACAGGCTGGGGGAAGAGCAGCTGGAAAGCTGCCTAGTGGGAAAGGACCCAGGGATGCTGGTTGACCGCTGGTGGAACATGAGCCAGCTTGTGCCCAGGTGGCCAAGAAGGCCAATGGCATCCTGGCTTGTATCAGAAACAGTGTAACCAGCAGGACCAGGGTAGTGATTGTCCCCCTGTACTCAGCAGTGGTGAGGCCACACCTGGAGTACTGTGTTCAGTTTTGAGCCCGTCACTTCAAGAATGACGTTGAGGAGGGCAACAGAGCTTGCAAGGGAAGGTTCTGGAGTACACGTCTTATCAGGAGCGGCTGAGGGAGCTGGGGGTGTTTAGTCTAGAGAAAACCACCATTTTAAGGTATATTTGCCTCAGCACAGACTCTGATGCATGGGGCAGCCAGGGTGCAGACATGGAGATGGATGTGAGCAGAGGAGCACAAAGTTGGGATGTGGGGAAATGTGAATACACAGGTTGCTCCTTTGACTGGCAGGGCTACTACGATGTACCACATGAAATCACTGTCCAGGAACAGGCCATAATTATTGACTGCAACATCCACACCTGCTACATTTTCCAGCCAACAGTTCCTTTGCAAGGAGGGCAGTTGGGTCAGTACAAGGGAGTACATATGCTTGCCCCTGCACCAGCAGTGATAATCTCTTCTTTCTTCTTCCTTTGGCTGCAAGCTTCTGTTAGCAGACCTTAACCTTTTCTACATTTTATTAGAGCTCCCGCAATGATTGTACCTCAGGGCATGGAAAACACTCATCTGAACAACTGAGTATTTATTTAGTAGAACAATTTCTCTTTCCAGCACGGAGTCTGTCTTTTCCCTCTTATCTCAGAAAGATATCAAAAAAATCCAGGAACATAAATGTGACAGAAATGTCTCAGACCTGCTGGGAAAAATAAATATAATTCCAGACTCTGTTTGATATAGTATCTATCACTTTAGAAATTTGACTTTGATGAACTCTTAAGTTCCATCATCCTTAAAGTGTGTTGCTCAATTCCCCAGAGCTGACAGAAAATGGACAGAACATGAGGTGTGTTGAAAAGCTAGCAGAGCATGTGGACTTCTCCAAAAGAACATGAAGTGCCCCATACTCACTGCTTCAAAGGGAAAAAACTGTCCTCTTTCTTAATCATGCCACATTCTGGACTTGCTGGAGGTTTCTTGGAAAGCAAGAAGGTAAGATTTCTAGTTCTGTTTGCTCATAAAAGTGGTCATTATGCAACATTCTGGCAATAGCATTTATAACCCATTTCTTTAATATTTTTCTCTCCATGCTGTTTTCTCTATTATCCTTTTCTGGGCTCTTTTACTTTACCTCATCCTCCAAAATGAGGACATATGGTTCTTAGTTTTCTTTTATTTATTTATGTTCTCTGCATGAAAAGTGTGAATGTTATTTCAATTTGTTTTTCTGACAAGCTAAAGTAGTGTTTCTGTATGTCTTCACTGCTATGCATTATAATAATTGTTTGCATTAAAATAATCTTCTTCTGTTTTATGCTTTGATTTGTATTTCGGATCTAATGCTAGAGACTGCTTTTATCTCATTATCTAAAATTCAGTCAAAATTTAAAAGAGGTTGGTTATTTTGGGGTTTTTCCACTCCATTTTCTCCTTTCATTTAGCTCAGCACATGCCCCACAACTGACTTGTGACATCTGTTGTATCTGAACAGAGGTGACAACTCCTCCCAAATGGTACTACTTTATTTTACAAGGGACCATGTTCCAGAGTGAGCTAAATTTTTCATTTTCTTTTCACCTCTGCCTGATGCCTAAAGTTGTCTCACAGAGGTCTACAGGTAACTCCCGGGACTATCAACATGAGGTGCAGCTATCCTCGAAGATTCCTTTACTATTTTAATCATTTTTCTGTAGCGAAATAAATGTTTCTTTGGAAAGCCCTCATCAGGTCCAAGTTGTTGATCACTTTGGCTGAGATGTTGATGCATCAGCTCTGGGTTTGGGATTGATTCTCTGAACCAAGCCTTCTTGATAAACTCTTTGGGGAAAGTGTCAGGCCAATTTACAATCGATTGCTACAGGCAGTAGAAACATCTGCTTCCCATCCTCTTCCTTTCATTCACCGTTAGAGACAATTTTGGCTAAAGTGGAAGAAATTGTAGGATGCCCATTAACATGAGTTACTTTATTTAGCATCTACATTTTAGTCCTCTTTTATTTGTTTCTAAACTAATCTTCATCTGCTGAGCCAAGAACAAATGACAAAAACTACAAAATCTGGTGAGGCAGGGAAGATCGACAATATGACTGCAGGGGACAAGAAAATGAACTAGTTTCGGTGAGATTTTCAGTTGACATCAGAAATGCCTCCAAGACTGTCAGTGCACCACTTAGAATAAAAATTTGTTGAAATTATATTTTTTTAAAAAAAGGCGTTTTTAATTTTCTGTGGTATCTAAGCAAGTGATAATCAGTGTTTAACTCAGTTGCCCACACATAGGTGTATGGAGGCGCCTGAGATGCCTGGTGACCATGGGCTCCCTTGGCTCCAGAAGGGCATGGGTACACCCACAGGTCCTCCCAGCCCTATGCAGGTGCCTTGAGTGTCCAGGAGCATCTCAAATCTCATGACAAAAAGACTAGGGGGCAGGTGAATTGAGTGCTGAGATTCATTATCATTGCCCAGGGACAGAGATAACATTAGTGTGCCTGACCACCTGATGAGAACACACTACAAATGAGATGTCCAGGCACAGATTTTATATATAATTCTTAATTATACTAAATTTACATAAAAGTTTTGATTTTCAGTGTGGAGTTTAGTCCTATTCTCATGGTGACTTCATCAGCTTGCTGGACCATGAGATGTCATTTGGATTCCCTGGATTCTCTTTGCCTGATCTTCCTCACGTTTCCAGCCAGGAGTTGTCCACTGCCCTGGGGCTTGTTTGGGTGTAGAGCTGTCTGATGGGTGTGGAAGGGAACAGAGGATGCTACTCCCATCACATCTGTGTATGATGTGTGTAGCTACAGATTCCAGCTAGCCCCTAAATTTACACTAGGAAAATAGTAATCAGGCATGGAGTTAGGGATTTTTTTTTTCTGACATTAGAAGACTCAGTGTGACACTGGTGCTGCTTAGGAGCACTTTGGCCCAGAGATTGTCAAAGTCACCCATAGTATTCAGCCAAAGGTATCCTAAAGGCTACAAAACCTGACTGTGTCAACATCCTCCTCTGCATAAAGTAGCACAGTCCATCCTACAGGAGTTGGTCTGGGACAGAACTCAGCAGCACCTCCCTGATGAATGTGATGTTTTTTTTGAGAAGATACACTTACTGTCTTCCTTTTCCTTATCAGTTATAAATTAACTAATGGGGATATTAGGGACGATCAGCCTCTATCCTAGGACAAACTGAAAGAGTGGCTCCTTTACTTGCAATAGGAATTGAAAATATGAGAAATTAGTGTTTTCTTTCTCTGTCACAAGCATTCAAGGTATAAGCACCATCTATTCCGTGTTCCTACATTCTGAAAAGATAAAAAAAAAGATTCACAAAAAAGGCACAAAACCTTCATTATTAACCAAAACCTCCTCCTCTTTCTGACTGAATATAAAAGGTGAGTTCCTTCTGCAATTACATTATATAAGGACAATTACTCGATCCCTTGACTCCCTGCACTGAATGTTATCCTTTTTCAAAGCTCATGTCAATACTGGCCTATGACATTTGAAATTGTTAGCATTCTTTCCAAAGGGGTCTAGCTCTATGAATGATTTCTTGTAATAACAACCAGAAATAGCTACATTTTCTTTGAAGTTAGGGCAGAATCCCCTAAACTGAAGAGTGAAATTCCCCCACCAAAATATTTAACTAAAAAGCGTCCACATTTTCAGCTGGAGACCAGTGTATACACTTTGTAGGCTATTTTCTAGACCACACATTTTTATTATTGATCAAGACTTTGAATCTAGGTTTATTTTAGTCTTTCACATAAATAGGTTAAAAGCTCTAGATCATTAGTTTTTTCTGATTTTATTTGCTGGAAAATATTTCACACCACTTTTAGAGATTAGGATTTGGTAACACTTTATTCTAGCTGTCTTATTGTTTTAATTTATGTGGTCTTAGGAATAACAGAGATCATAACAAATTCTTTTGGTATTAAAGAGAGTGGTATGTGCACACAGATGAAAGACATTTATTTTCCTTTTGAATCTGAAAACTCAGGCAGCAAATGAATCTGAAAATGTTTGTCTTTTAGTGAACAGTCAGACTGGTCATTTAAAAACTGCACTGTAATAAGGTTTTTATTTTAAAAGTTGGGAGGATGTTTGAGGTCTAAGGGTAAATAAAATATTGTCAGGACACTGATTCTTAAAATTTCTTGAGAAATATGAGCCACACGTAAGTATCAAGAGACTTGTCATTTTCTTTACCTGCCACAGTCTTCACGTAGGCTGGCATTGAGTCTACAGTCTGTATCTGAGACTCTACTGTAAGTGTAAAACAGCAGAAAGATGGAACTCAGGATAGTTGGATTTTTAGAAGAGTTGAAGATCGATTTTTCAAAGGAGGCTGGAAGAATAAGGTGCTCAGTTTTCCATAAATTTCAGTGATATCTATCATGAGCCAAGAGTATCTGTTCTGAGAAGGTCTTCAGGAGGTTTATAAAGCCTTCTCTTTTGCTGAGGACATACCTTGTCACCAGTAACTGTTCATCAGACAGGAGGAAAGGAGGAAAGTGTTCTTGTCTCAATGAGAAAGTTAAGGGAAGAAAGTCTGCTCTGAGGTTAAATACTAGAGGAGTTCTGAAACTCAGGCCAAAAAAGAGAGATAAAAAAAGAAAGAAAAACTGACTATAAATATCACAGGAATCCTTGTCTAAGCAACCTATTGCATAACCATAAATCCTGGGAATGAATAGTGAACAAGCACAGTATGCTGCTAAAGCACTGGAATCAGTCTGAGTATAAAGAGTAACCTACTTTTATTTACGTCCAGGTGTAAAGTTGCCATCCTTGACACCAGATACTGAGTTTAAAGGGATTTGTACTGTATTTACCTGGACTTCCATGGGTGGAACTGAGGGAATTTCTCCAGAAATCATTCCTTACTTTAATAGTGGATCACCATAACTTGAGTTCTAGTCCTGGTATATTTTTTAAATTGTGATGACCCAGGGATTGATATAACATATTTTCTGGGACTGTGAATTTTGGGGATGGTGACCTACTGCTGGAGAGCAATGGAAGTCACCTGGGATGTACCTGCATGGTGTCAAACTCTCTGAGAGACAGAAGCTGGTTGCTTCCAGAATGATCTTGAGTGCAAGTTCTCACTCTGGAAGTAACTGTGGTTTTTTCCCCTGTCCTATCTGAGGGATGTAGACTGCCTGCAAGATCATTTAAACTGACTTAGTTGGTTCTCTGCCACTGTGGGTGTTTGGGTGTCTCCTGTTATCTCTGTGCCATGCCCTTCCTCTACAGTTGATTTCATGCCTCAAGTAGGTCAAGTTTTAAGCAAAAGGCACTGTACAAGAAGTCAGCCTAGACTAGCTTCTTCTAGCCTGAAACCCCGAGAAATTTTATGGGATATCAAAGGTAAATTGAATGATAAGTGGTAGATTTAGCATCTTAAAATCCTTCTAGAGATTTCATTTACTCTGTGAAACAGGACAATGTTCAAATATAACACAGTATCATGTAGCACAGGAATTCACTGTGGATAAAACTTAATAATTTTAAAAGAAACTTTCCCTCTTAGCCATGTGTTAGTTATCCTTAGAGAAAGGTGGTTGGAATGGGCATGGAGATGCATCACTGCTCATGCATGTGATCAGCAACAACAAATAAATGTGCATTTCTGATCCATATTTAGGCAGTTAAATAAGTGGCTTCACTTTGAGCTGTGCTGCACTCTTGAAGATGTGCCCAGTAGTGTAGGACCCACAGCAGATGCTGATTATTATTGACATTTGCTTTTAGCCAAACACAAACCGCCCAGCTGACAGCTGCACTGGCAGTTTGCTATTAGCCTCAGAGAGGTCATGGAGCTATGTAAAATGTGGTAACTACCATTTTTCCTGATCTGGCACGCAGCCAAGGGAAGTTATGGAGTCCAATAGGCATCATGGAGAGAACAGTAGGGTCACAGAATCAAAATGGGTGATAAAGACTTGGGCAGACAGTCTGGTTAGGTCACATTTTTATATAAGAGGAGCTGATGACTGGAGGAGGACTAATTATGGGACTCCTGGTCACAGCATCCTGTAGCAAAACTATGATTTATCTTGGGAAAAGAATCAAAAACCCAATGAAATATTCAGTGCTGCACCTCCTGAATGTTAGCTGTCTGGCACCAAGGATTCACAATGCTTTGATGGACACCTTAATTGCTATGCTGAAAGTAAGTATTAACTGAGGCAAAAAAAGGGGGGTTGGAGCAACCATAAGCTAAATCAGCTGCTAGAAAAAGCTAATCTGAGGCCAACAGATGAAAATACTTCTCCCTAGTATGCAGGGTCCCAATTCAAAAATGTTCTCAGTTACCTCTGGGTACTTTTCTACTGCACAGTGCATATTTAGCTTCTACTCACTGAAGTTTGGGCTTCCCATAGCCTGGGTCCAGAATCAGTTCTGCCACAAAGATGTTTTTAATTTTTTTTTTTTAATTGCAAATAATGGGCCTGTAATGACTCAGATTCCAATAAATGACACATGCAGACATTCTCATCAAGACAGCTTGGGTCCAGAGTGCACTGAATCCAAGGAGGAGACACACTTTCAAATCAATGTGCAAATTCTTTGCTTGGGTGTGGTACCTCTCAGTATCTTTTAGATATATAGATATAAGCCTTTGTTATAAATGCAGCAACCTAAACATAAAATGCTTTTAGTTTGTTTTGTTTTGGTTTGTTTTTTTCAGTCAAACTCCAAAGCAGTGCCAGGCTACCTCTTTTTGTGCTCATGGCCTAGAAAGATTCGTAGGTTATCTCCATTATGTCTGTACCACACTATACAATTTGATAATTTCTCTCTTTTAAGACATAAATTTATGGGTTCAGCTTGATGAGACTTGTGATGCTGTTGTCAGTAGTTTAAAAAATATTTGTATCATGCATCCAAGTAGAGTGGTTACTTGGAAAAAGTGGCAATATTTGATAATGGAATAAATAACTACTATGAAAGAGTAAGAGCAATACAGTAAAAATTCAGAAATTCTGAATTGTTCTGAAAATGGCAGGGAGAGGTAAATAGTTCTGATTGAAAATTGTGAATTGTGAGTGAGTAATAAACAGTGAAAACTAGTAGAAACTTTGTATGGGCAGGAACTACAGACCTCTTGATTTGTCTTGGCCTTAGGAGTTACTACTAGGAAAATTATAGAGACGACACTTGTGAAGGTTTCATACCTGCTCAGTAATATAGATGTAGCAAATAAGTTGTATTTTTATAATTACAACAAAAAATAGGCTAAATTATCCCTTTGTCTTTTGAGTATTGCAGAGATGGGTGAAAGAAAAACAAGAAACTACCTGCAGCCAATAGATGGGACAAACAATCGTAAAAACAACACCTGGGAATAGATTTTTTGACATTTCTACTCCCTTCTCTTCTGGGAAATAGATCTACAGATATATTGGGAGAACTATTTTCTCTGTTTATGTTAACAGGTAAATACATTTAATTCCAATTGCATGTTTCAAGATAATGTATTAGATTGGTACATAACGTAATGTTTAGAGACTGAATTTTCTTCAGTCTGAATTTTACTGCCTAGAGTATTTTCATATTAAGACTCAGAAGATAATGATTAAAAAACCACAATTTTGACGTAAAAATAGACATAATGGGAAAAAACAAACAATGAATAGCTTTAAAGACAGATGTTTCTGGGTGCTTAACAGAGTAACCCCAGTTAATAGTTTGTATTAGGATTTGTGGAGTGCTTCAGGACCCTTCAGAACTTGGATAATGGCAAACTGACACTAAACAGAGTTATGACAAGGCCAACAAGGCAAAACCTAAAATATTATAAAGTGGATGGCTTAGTTCCTTGGCTAGAAAGGGCTTCGATAATAGAGGGAGAGAACATGTAGTTCAGAGGAGGGGATTTTATTGGCTTTCTTCTGCATCTGAGTTGAATGTTTGACTATTTCAGACATTCAGAGTACTGGCAGGCTCATAGTAAGCCAATCTTTTGTTGCTCTACACAACCTAAACAATGCTGGATGTTGCTCTTGCATACCTGACTCTACTGTTGTGCACACTTAGGTATTCCAAAGATTTTGCCCCAGAATTAAAACATAACCTAATGTGATACTTGCCAAACAGAAGCTGCAATGCCTGTGGTCTTCAGTGAAAACATGCTACTAGAACTTTAATAAATTAAAGAAGCTGAAGAAACCCAATCTTTTGGCTTGCTCTTGCCAATAATGTTGATAAAGGAAAAAGGCAAAAGAAACTTGCCTTTGATAGAGAAGGAAAAGTCGCTGTTGAATTTTCTTGCGCATACTGTCAGCAAAACCTTTTAGCTGCATAAAGTACTTCTCAGGGAAAAAAAAGAAACAAACCAATTAATATTCTTATATAGGAAATCCCTTCAAGTCCACAAAATAACACTTGACAAATTAAAATAACCACATTCAAGTCCCATAGTTTGTTTTTGTCCAGTGTATATCTGTGTTTTGTGATTTTGTCCAATTCTCCCTGCGAGTTGCAAATGTGGTCACTTTATGCAGCTGACAGCATTTATTATACAATATGAAGAATTGTTGCACTACTGCATGAGTGTGATGAATTTCTCCAGCTCTCAAGCATGTTCAAGGGTGGAGATTACAAGAAGCTTTATCATATGGGCCTGACTGTACCAGTTTTTTCTTTCGCTCCCTGTCATTTGCCATATTTCCCTGTCCCTTCCTATACTGCTTGAACTGGACTCATCATGGAACTCAAAGACATCTCATTGCCCCTCTCCAAATGGCTCCTGCTCCCCAGATCTCCTGCCAGCACTGAGGCTGTGGGTTCCAAGAAGTGAGCCAAGAAGTCCTCAGCAGGTTTTTAGCTTGCAATTCCCATCCCACTCCCTGACTTCTTACAGTCAGGAGTCACGGCACACCTCACTGCTGGGCACATTAGTGTTAGAGGCTTCTGCAACTAATAAGGAGGAAACCTCAAAAATAGTGAAATACTGTTATCTTGATGCAAACTGAGCTGGGAGAGAAGAAAAGCATGTGCAGGCTTTCATTCCCCCACAGATGAATGTGTGAAAATATTCTGGATACAAATACTAAAGAAGCGTATCTAAAGAAAAAAGATGACAAAGAAAGAAAGCGTGAATAAGTCAGATAAATAGGCTTGGAGTCACTGAAGGAAGATTTTACTAGCATAAAGCTACAGTATTCTATTTCCTCATTTTGCAGCAAAATGCGTCTCTCTGATGCCACTACTTTCATCTACTGAGAGACCCATCTACAAGCCTGAGTAACTAGTTTTCTCCCATTCTGAGTTTTCTGGAGGACATAAAAGAATGTGTAAATTATTTCAATGGAGAGAGGAAGATGAGACCAAGTCTTCCAGAAGGAGACTGAATGTGCTTAACTTGCTTATGTGCATGTTGTCTGTGGAGGGCAGCAAGAAGGGAGCCCTGTCAGGTGGTGCAGTCTGCCCTGAGAAAACAAGACTGGCTGCATCCCTTCTATGTACCATTAGCCTGACTCCTCTGGATCACACCTGAGACACGTCTCCTGGGACTGGTTTTGGTTTTTTGCAATTTTTCCGTTCAGAGTACTAAAAATATCCAGAGTGCCATTTAAATAGGAGTCTCACCCACTTTTGTCCTCAAGTCATTATGTTACATTAAACATTTTATACTGATTTATAATCTAAATACTATACCAAACATATTGCCACATGCTATTACCAGCACTATTACCAGCTTGATCCAGCAAATAATTACTAGTAAAAACTATTTGTAGAGTAGAAGTGTTAGCAGCCTTTGACTTAATTTTGTGTAATGCTTGTAGTTCTCCTTTTAAAGAAAATAAAAAAAGTTTTGTATGAAAGAAATACAATCTGTCTTATGTTATTTAATAAGTTCCCGAAAATGCATGAGCTCAATTTTTGTTCAGCTTTCAAACAGATGTTATCTTCTTTAAAAATGATCCCATCCCAAATGCAGCAATTTTAAGTGCACATTTACTGTGTAGTCCAACACTTCTTGGGTTTAAAAACACATTTTATTACAGGCCAGAACATCAGATCTTGAAACAGATTGTGCACATATTCTTAGGAGCAGGGACCAAATAGCAGATGCCCTTGGTCCCAGAGGAACTGTGAGGGTAAAAAACAATTTTCCTCTTCTCTCTTTACCACTTTTCTTAATCATGTGCAGGATGTATACGTATTTTCCAAATACGTGAAAACAGTACTCCAACAGCCCAGGTCACAAACCCAGTCTATCTTTCATCCTGGTGAATTAGGACTATCAGGAAAAGTTGGGTTGAGATGTCCTGGCAGATAATTTCTCTTTCACCTCCTATCCTGCAGCGTGACCATCCCTTCTCTACAGCTGAGCATTGCACGAGTCCAGCCAGGTCAGGTTTTTAGAGCAGGACTTCCAAATCTGACCTCAGAAGGGTTTCTGGATATTTTCAAACCTTTGGGATCAGCTAAATGCCTAATTGCTCAGAACTATTGAGACATATTGTTCTGAGCATGGCCAAAGCACATGTGGACCTTGAAGCTATGGAACTTTTAGAAACTAGGAAATTTTATTCCAAAAGTTGCCTCATTCAGAACTAGGAAACATAAGGAACATGTTGCCTCTTTGGGAATGTAGCATCTGAGCAGATATATAAATGCTTTTCATTTCAACAAGTGCACTGATCTTTTTTTTTGTAGACCTGCCTGAGAGGCTTATATATGATACTGGAACTTGAATCATGCACAGGGCTAGAAAGGAACGGCAGCTCCTTCCTTGAAGTGCCCTGTCCCAAGGTAGTGGGTGTGTTGCCAGAACAAGTCCGTCCTGTACAGGTGGAATGATCCGCTCTGGGGGATAATTTGTCCCTTATTTTTCCCTTCACTTTGTCATTCGTGACTGATAAATCTGGCAGACAGGCAATAAACTGAATTTTTCTTGTCATCAGAATATAAACTTTTGCAATTCACTTGCATTAATGCTGCACAGCTGTTTGATGCTCTGACTGTAAAGGACCAAGAAGACATTTTAAAGCTTGGACTTTTTCAGACAATGTACTCCTGATTGCTTTTCAGCCAGCTCAGAAGCAGCCTGTTTGTAGGAACAGGCTGACTCTGCCATTCAGGCTGCTTTAAACACAAGAATCAATGCAGAATGAAAAGTCCGTGTTTGGTGAAGAACCCAAGTATAGGGAAGAGAACCCAAGTGTAAGGAGAGGACTCAAGCACCAGGAAGTGCTTGAAGGTACACAGGAAGTGTACCTTCATGCTGTGGTTTACTAGAAAGGGGCTAGGATCATGGGGTTACAATTCTCAGAGCCCATAGCAGTAAGACAAATAAAAAAAGACAAAAACCTCACCACAAACAAGATCAATGCTGCCCAGGGAAGTGGTGGAATCACTATCCCTGGAAGTGTTCAAAAGGTGTGTGGAGATGGTACTTGTGGGTAGGGTTTAGTGGTGAACATGTCAGTTCTGGGTTAACAGTTAGACCTGATGATCTTAGAGATCTTTTCCAACCTTAATAAATATATGAACATTAGAGATATTCTCAGGAATAAGGCACTGCTTGACAAGTATGAAGCCACTTGAAGGAGCCATTTAAAGTCCTTGCGTAGTGTCAGAAACTTTTAAATTCATAATTAGAGCATAAAAGTTGATGAATAAGTCTGTTTTAGATAAAAGATGACAATACTGGGAAAAGACTTGAATGTAGAAAGAATCAGTCTGGACTAGCAAGTGATAGAAAGGTCACACCTCAATGGGTTAAAAAAAATGCATTTTAAATAGAGTTATCAGAGTCATTAATATAGAGTTAGATAAGATTTAGAAAATTGTCCTGGATGAAACTACCTAGACCCTTTTCATCTTTCACAAATACACTGGTAGGTTTTGCCACCTGTGTGTTTCTTAGATGATATTCACAGGTTTTCCCTGTCCAAATGTTGGGTCTGGGTAGGTCCTCACCTGTTTCTCATCCAAATTATCAGAAGAGTTCAACTGTATGCCTCACTTGTCACAAACTTTTCTTTCAGAGCAAACAGCTGTCTCCTGCATCCCCAGCAATGAGTTGCATCACTGACGCAGTCCGAGTCAATTTAAGAGCTTGGGTTGTCAGAGGAAATGCTGATAAGTGAATGGAGGATGTTGTTGTGAGTAGGGAGAATGACATTTATTTAACAAGAATATGATTTGTTTAAGTCGATTTACCTCTTGAGGTCATCTGTCAGATTTTAAAAATACCATTTGCAAATTCTTCAAATGATACTTTTGAAGCATAAATAATATTGCTCAGAGTTTATTACCACAGTGTAGGGGATTAAACAAGCCCTTCAACTTTCATTAGTTTGCCTGGCCTAAACTTTCTCTAAACCCCTCCCCTGACATGATGCTACGAAGGAAAATGCCAAAGTTCTGACATTAAAAATTAAACTAAAGTCCTCTTGTATTTTATTAAATTTGGATTGAAGGTGAGAGGATGGCGACTGCTGCACATTGTGCCCCATGTCAGCAGTTTCAGAAAAATTATGTCACTTTTGAACAAAGCGGAATTATTTGGTTTCAAAGTGCTAAGTGTAATTAGACCTTTCCTTTTAGTAGAAATTCCCAGTGAGTGTAGGCAAGATCAGCTGCCTGCTTTGTGTGAATTCTCAGATTGCAAAGCTACTTTCCCTCCGTCTGATTTCCTTTGAAAAGGCCTATTTCTTTAGACTGAATTCATCCATTTTCATTGTAAATGAGGTACAAAACATAATTACTTTACGAAAGCTGGAAACTCAGAATGGCCTTATTTAGAAGGCAGAAGCCTGGGGATTATTGGCAATTTGTAAAAAGTTATGACTATGTTGCTGTGAACTGTCAAACTAGCAAATAGGAATATTGTTATGCATGCTTTAAAAAATAACCACGAGAATCTAATCCTGGATTACCATAGTGCTCATGGGTCCTCAATTAAATCAGAAAAAGTGGCTTAATCTTTCCTCTTCATTTTCAGAAGTGACAAAGATATTTAAAAGGTTTTTATCTATTAGTTTTCAGTGGTGGAGGGTAATGTGATGCAGATGAAGTGAAAGTGTTTTTTTGTTTGTTGTTTTGAATTAGCAAGAATGGTAAGTAAAGGATAGATTTTAATGATAGAAAATGCCTGTGGGGGTTCTTGGAAGAGGAGAAAGAAAAGAAGACAGAGGGTTGTCTGAAGGATTAGAGGCAGAGGGGAAAACAGACACAGCAGTGAGAGAAAAATGGAAGGAGCAGCCAGAGAAGTGGAATATAATTAAAGGCAAACAATGAAAGCCTTTGCATGAGGGGTCTCAACTGATAGAAAAACATTAAAATATTCCAATAAATGGGGGGAAAAAAGGAAATGCAAATCAAAGTGAGAAGATGACAAATCAAGGGAATGACAGCTGATTCTGCAGACAGCAAATGGTGTTGTCAGTGGAAAGGACCTCAGTGTGCTGGAAGACCAGCTGCAGAGGCAAGAGCAACTGCATAGGAGTCAGAGCAGGAGGAGAATGACAGGAGCTGAAAGGTAGAGCTGAGCAACAGCCAGCATGGACTTGGCAAGAACAAATAATGTCAGACCTTGCAAACTTCCCTCTGCAGATCTGTGGGTGGAAGACAAGCAGAAGATACCCTATGTGGTGTCTGTAATAAGGCTTTTGACATTGCTTTAAAGAGCATTCTCACAAGCAGGTCTTAAAAATGTGTTTCTAAATGGAACTACAACAGTCTGAGGCATAGAACAGGCTGGAAATATGTACTCTAGTGATAATGAAGAGGGATGCTTTGGAGCCTGTTATCATTAACTATGGGAGGACAGAACAGGAGAATGCTCATTAAACATACAGAGGACATGCAACTGTGAGGAGCTACCAGGACATTGTGTAATTTGACCAGAATCATGGAAGAAAAAAAGGATAGAAAAAGACATCATAGGAAAAAAAGCCTAAAAATTGGGACACATTTTAATGAG
This sequence comes from Lepidothrix coronata, assembly GCF_001604755.1. Lineage (NCBI taxonomy): Eukaryota > Metazoa > Chordata > Aves > Passeriformes > Pipridae > Lepidothrix > Lepidothrix coronata. Next base: position 2,141,263 of record NW_016690254.1, on the reverse strand, counting down.
AATAAATCCTGATGCATGCTTTTTAAGTAGGTATAATGAGCTACCATGTAGGAAAGATCTGATGTTGAGAGAGAGTCACAACCTTCTGAATAGTTCTTGCCAGCAAAAAATATTAAATAAGTGTCTTCATGGCAAAAATCTTGACATCAAGTCAGTTTATTTCTCTCTTTTCTTTTTTCAAAATAGATTCCCTTATAATTCCACTCCTTGATTTTCACCACCATTTTTAAAATATAGTGGTTTTATCATCTGTTGATGCAACCTAATATCAACCTGTCTTTCCCTTACAATACTAGAAGGTCTAAAAGCACGTTTCAGCTATTTGCTCTTGCAAAATTCATTTCTTCTGGAAAACAAGAGAAAGAAAATGAATCATTAGTAATCCAAGAAGCAATAAGGTCAAACTTTATTCTTAAGAATATGCATTTAATAGTTTAAGGGGTTTTATAAATCAGATTGACAGCCAGACTCACCAGTGTATTTTTATTAAAAGTCCAGTTGCTTTTTACATGTTAAATTCTATGTAGGAGATCAATAATTGTAATGATCAGGAGACACCTCTCTTTTTCCTAGGAGAGATTTTTATTGCCTTTCTGACACCTCTTTAAGTCTTGCTGATTTGTTTTGGAAAAATAAGTTTAACTGGTGCCAGTTTAACTCCTATACATATGATAGTCTTTACTGTCCAAGGAATAGATTTTTCATTGGATGATTTCTTTCCACAGAAAATCTCTGTGCCCAGAAACCCTGGGAAGTGCCACAGAATCCTCCCAAGCCAGCCCATTCTCCAGGATTTCACTTCTCACTGCTGAGGTAAGGTTTGGCTGGGATTAAAATTGCAGCCAACTCCCTCCTGAAAAGTTTTTAGAAGCCAGTCTGAATGGGGGTCCAGATGCCACAGCCAAAGTCCATCCTGGATCCAAGAGGTGGATAATCACATTTGGTTTATTAGCTGTTTAGAGGTATTTACATTAAAGAACAACAAAATTAAATAATCCTAAACTACCAAAAATCATCAGGTCCTACACATACCATGCATTTTTAGTACTATTGTCATAGTGTGGAAATCATTGTTCCTAAATGCAGTGTTCCATCTTTTAAACATGGACCTAAGTTAGAGTAGTGTATTCCAGAAGACAATTGCTCTGAGGGTCTCCAAGGCCCATCCATTTCCTGCAGTTGTCTTTAACTTCCACAGACTCTCTACAGTTTTCATTTTGCTTTATGTTCCTGGGAAGTCTCTGAACATTTCCATGGATGCCATTGAAGTATGCCAGTAACTTGGTATTTCCCTGACAGTTGGTTACTCCACACACACACACAAAAAAAATCATCACATAATAAAATCCATAATTATCTGTCACAGAGTTTCATGCCAACATATGGCATTGGGAAAGTATATTTAATGAACCACTGGTCTTACTTGATAGACCAGCTCTTAGATATCCTTATTTTCTGCACAAATGGAACAAGGGAATAAATATTTTAGAAAAAAGAATCAGGAAAAAACCCACTGAGTTATTTCCTTCCTACTCGTTGTTCTGTAAATCCACTGATTTAAATTATGTTCATGGAGCTACAGGTTGAGGGTTTTCGCCTTGCATGTTGGTAGATAGTTCTATTTAAGTTTTTAAATAAAACTTAAAACCAGATGCATACAAAATAACGTATGCACTGAGAAACATGAAGTTCATCACAAAAAGCAGAAGTAAGAATGCTTCACATAATCTACTTGTTTGTTTTAAAAAACCTTTTCCCATGGTGTTCCCCTAATGACTGCTGCAGAGAGGTTGCTCTAAAAGCAGGAGCAGTAGGGGCAGATGGATGAGTTCCCACATGTAGGTTGCACATTCCTCATATGAGGGATTTACAGTTCCGAAGAACGGTGCTAAAAGCACCAGTGGGTACAGATCTGTGTGTATTAATTCCAAATTCTGTGTTAACAAAATGACTGTTTTAAGCCCTTTCTTTCCTCTGGGCTTTTACTGAACAAAAACTGGTTGACAACTGTAGACAAAAAGCCCCAAGCTCTTTATGTTTGTCAAATTGCCTCTTTAGTGGATGCATTAGGAATCAGAAGCATAAGAAAAATTCAAATTGCTTCAGGCTTTTGTGTTGAAACTTCTTTAAACAGAGGTCTTATTTGACCTTCACAATACACACATCTTTCATTAACCTGATGATCTGAAGACATACTGTCGGGTTTGTTTTAGGACAAAGAAAGAATAAGAGAGAGAATTGCGGGCAGGTAACCCATTGAAACTCATCTCTTATTTCCTTTTATCTCTCTGGGTAACATTTAACTGTTTCTGCAGTGACTCATACCCCATGTTCTCACAACTGAACAAATTTGTATTCTCTGTGCAACCTTAATATCTGTATTGATGGCTTTCTTCTTCTACTTGTCCTTTATTTCCTTATAATCCATTAACTTTATTAGTTAAAATAATTGCTTCATTGATATAATGAAGGGGTAAATTAATAGAAACATTGGTCAAATTCCAGGTTACAATTTAGATCTGTAACTGAAATGAATGTGATTGAAAAATTTGTAGTGGATAAACCCTTTTCTGTTTATTCTTTGGGAATTGACTTGTTTTTCATGAGAGTCACAGATGGCTCCTGGTCTAGAGGCATTGGTCTAAGTAAAATGTCTTGTAAAGAAATTAATAGGTGAAAGAAAAACACTAAATCATTTAATCATGCAGTGGGGATGAAACCCAGGTTTTCAGCTCCTGCAGAAAAAAAAATTAAAAATCAACCCCTTAATTTGAGCACTGATCTCCAGGTTATGGTAGGTCAAAAATCCAGAAATTTTAGTTAATTTTTCCATTGTATGAATGAAAGCTGGAGCAGTGGACAGAAGCTGATCCCTATTCCTCCCTCCGTCATAAGTCTTTTTGAACTAAGTTTCTTTAATCTTACAAGCAATAGGGAGAAAAGTTCATGACCAGCCCTGATAAGACAGATGTATAATACCTAAAAAAGTATTCTTGTAATATTGTATAGCACATATAGCACATATACTATGCATGGTATGCATACATAAATGCTAGTATATATACTGTAATACTACATATAAAATGAAAGGTTCCCTTGTTTGATCTAAAAGAGTTACATTGGTTCTCATCCAACAAATGAATGAGTGTGCAGGAAACAAGATGACTGTGAGAAAAGGGCCCTTAAACACGTACAAGACATAACAGTACAATGCCAAACAGCTGTCTGGCCATAAAAATTAAGCCTAGAAAATTTCAAAGGTATACGAGGACACAGGAAGTAAGGATAATTTTCAAATTTTAGAATAAATATCTGAGTTACTCCTTTAGATTTACTAGACAGTTGATGGAAAGAAGGTGGCATAGTTTAGCTTGTCCCAGAGAAGGAATCTTATTTAGGCTGGAATAAATGCTTCCTGATCAGAAGCATTTCTTTCTTTCTGCTCCCTATACAGACTTATTTGGTGACCAAATCAGAATAATGTTCTGAGGCAGATGTCATAACCTGTCTGAAACAGAAGTAGGTGTCCACAGCTGGTGAGGTGAATCCTACCAGAGCAGTCATAGCTCCATAGTGGTTATGCTGCTGTCAGTAGGTGAGGTTGGGAAGCAATGCTGGCAGCTCTTCTAATGGTATGTGTCTTTTAAGTTCCCTTAAAAATGCCAGTCTTATAATGAGTGGGATTTAAAGACTCACCTGACAACTTATCAGAAAAACTACAAATCAAGAAAGAGATGTTACCACAGATTTTCTCTTCTTCATTGAAGAAGAATACAGCTGAGAATACAGCTGTCGAGATGATTTTATCACTTGAGCTGCTGTCCCAGGCATATGGACTGTCCTGAAAAGCATGTAGAAATGTGGTGGGTATTCAGAGGTGTGGAAAGGCCTCAGGACAAGTAGGAAGTAAATAAACTGAGGGCCATCGATCTGGAAAAGTAGTTCTAAAAAAAGCCTACAAAATCAGAAAGATTGTGTAGATAGATAAATTTTTTTTTCTCACTAGTGATCTTAGTTTCACTAATGCCCCTTATTCTTGTATGATGGGGTGACAAATTCAAAACACAAAATGTAGGTCTTGAGTTTTTCTTCTACATAATGTGACTCTGTCACAAGATCAGATACCTAAAGAGCAAAATTCAATGAAAGCAGTACCAGCAGGGCATATCTTGTAGTGCCTGTTGATCACAACTAAAACATCTCTGGGTCAGTAAGTTTCAAAACTGCTGAGTGCTGGAAGGCAGGAGAGCACATCACAGGAGCAGGCACTTTATGTCTGCCCCATTCCTGTGATCTTTCCCTGGCATCTGTTATCAACAGCTACTGGTGCCAAGGTGCTGAGCTAAATGAGTCAATGGAGACATACTCATGTCCTCACAGTGTGCAAAGAGGGTGCCTTTTTACAGCATGGTACCTGAGATGCATGCATCCAGAGTATAGACACCTTCTAGCTTGACTTCAGAAAGGAACTTCTGAAGCCTACACATATCCCAAAAGAAAAAGCTCAAACCTCAGCAGGTTGAAGAACCTGAGAAAGTGAAGCGACTCAGCTCTGTAAGGAAAATAAAGCACTTTCTCCTCATCCCCTTCCCTTCTCTTCTCTGTGATGAACAGTAACAGAACTGGAGAGAATGGCCTGAAACTGTGGCAGGGGAGGTTCAGGTTGGATATTAGAAAAAAGTTCTTCCCCCAGAAAGTGATTGGGCACTGGAACAGGCACCCCAGAGAAGTGGTCACAGCAGCAAGGCTGACAGAATCCAAGATGACTTTGGACAATACTCTCAGGCCCATGGTGTGACTCCTGGGGATGGTCCTGTGCAGGGCCAGGAGTTGGACTTGATGATCCTTGTGGTTCCTTCCAGCTCGGCATATTTTGTGATTCTGTGATTTTCTTCTCTTTTCTTTAAAGATGACTTGATGGCTTTAGAAAGATCGCAGAGACTGAAGCAATAAAGCATTTTCTGAACCATCACTGGAGCTTCACAGTAAATCAGATTCTTCATGATAAAACTTTTAATGCCAGAATTTTTTTTTTTTGCAATTTCCTGTCCTTGAAGCACAGACTATCCAGGAGCTTTTGAAGCAGGTGTATACCATGGGAGATTGGAAATAATAAGCTATTTTATGGAGAAACTACGCAAGTGTTTCAATTCCTCTAAAATTAATTAAAGTTTGAAATTTAAGATATAATAATGTATCTAAGTCCTTGCACAGGCCATGTGGAAATCACAGTAAAGCCAGCTTGCTTAGGTCTTGACAAGGGAAAGAGAAAGTGAACATCAGCAGCATGGCTCTGTATGACTCCTATGGCCATTTCAAACCCAGCACTGATTGAAGCTGAGAAGAAAGGCATCCAGTGTTCCTCTCTATCAGTGTGGCTGCCTTACACACTGCTTTAAAATGGATGGTAAAGAGTGTTTAAAATCAGAGCCCTTCCTCTGAGGCAAAGGGCTGGAGGTTTCAAAAGAGGGTATGGGCTCTTTGTCAGCACTTTCAGCATCCTGTTTTGAGAAGTTGCCACTGTCAGCTAGAAGTGGTTGCCCTGCAGCCCAGGCAAGAAGGCTGCCTGTGTAGAAAGGAAACCTGCTCCAGTGGGAAATAAAAAACATTTACTGACCATCTTCACTGATGCACTGTAATCTTCTGTAATGATTTGGGCAAGAATATTTTAGTTCACGTTATCCAAAGACCATGTGGAATTAGTCCAGCACAACTGAGAGAGGCTGACATCACCACATATACCACTTGGTTTCTTGCAGTTGATCATCCTTAGAGGTTGGTCTTAGTTTTACTTAGTTCTGGGTCAACAGCAAGTGTTTCATTCTTTGGAAAAGAGAGAAAAAGGAGAAAAATTTCTGAAAATCTGGTGGTTACCTGTACAAGGGTTTCTCTGAGTCTTCTGGCAGGTATGAGCTACTGGGGCACATAATGCTATATCCAAGGATGTAGTGCTGGAGTTTAAAGACCTATATTCTTGAAAATCATTATTTACAGTAATTTAAGATTCATTTGAAAGTCCAATGAAAGCATTTTTGTAGAAAGCAGATAACTAAGGAATCTTCTTTCTCAAGGTTGCATCTTAAACCTTTTGTCCACCTATTTTCTCTTTAAACAGCTGTGAGCAAACTGAAGAAAACCCTGTTAGTTCAGGCTGGCTGTTTGAGCCATGGTGGGTGCAACATGTTCCAGGGAAAGACAGATGGGGTCAGATCTGCAGCGCTGAAACAAAGAGGTTGTCTGCCTGGTTTGGGAGATGAGGGGAGAGAACAGATAAAGGTTTTCTGTCTAAGCAGGGAAACAGCAGAAATAAGCAGATCTTCATGGCTGATTCAGTATTTCCAATCTCTGCAATACCTTGAGCATATTTCCTTGAGCATGTGGAAGTGCCTAAGCTGGCTCAGGGTCTAGGTTACAACAGGCATCATATGTATAAGGCACACTGAAGTGAATTTTCTGGTGCTGACCTACAGCCAGACACTGCTCTGGCTGAGTGGGCTCAGGGAAGGCTGTAGTTGCATTGCTTTAACCTCCAAGAAACACCTGCTGTGTCCTTCCCACTGCCTGGCTCGGGACGGCTATGAACACCACCGGGCACAAGCCAAAAGGAAATGTCACAACCAAGTTTGTGCCATTCTGCTTCTTCCTCATGGCTTTATCTGCGTGTAGTGAGTTGGAGTCATGACAGGGACTGAACTGCCAGCACTAAAACATGTGGCAGAAGGCACTCTTGCTTCAGGGCCAGTTACAGAAAGTACCTCAGTTCAAGACAGCAGTGAACTCATGTTACTGAGCAGAGAAGAAAAATGTGACTGGCACCTGGGTCCTGAGCTCACCTGCAGCTGGGAGAACTGGGTCCCCACAGTTCTCAGGCTGCCACAGCCCCCTACAGCAGCGTGATAAACCTGTCCTAGTGGGTCACATCTAGTTCATCATCTGCTACTGTGGGATATATCCACTTAAGAGAAGAGAACAATTATCTGTTGGCTAATGCACACAGCAAAAGGCCAGGATTTATAACAAGGCTGACCATTAATATGTCTCACTATCTTTAATGAGAAGTGCTGCACGCCTTTACTAGCAGTGCAGATGTCAGCCCTGGGGGAAGGGCTGGCCTCTGCTGATCCTTGCACTGATGAGCTGTCATCTTCCTATACCCTGCTTTTCCCCCTTAGGTTTTATAACTTATCATACCAGTATTTACCTTGTTGTATTTATTCTCTGGGCTGACTGAGATGCCACTAGTGTCTCAGCAAAGACACCTCTCTATTCCTGCTTTTCTTACCTGTCATGGATTCAGCCTACAGCCTTGATCACACCTTGGTGACCATTTTTTTGCTTTAACTGAGCCACAGATCTCTGCAACCATCTGAAAGGAGGTTGTAGCAAGGTGGGTGTCAGCCTCTTCTACCAAGTAGTGAGTGATAGGACAAGAGGAAATGGCCTCAAGTTGCAACTGGGGAGGTTTAGATTGGATATTAGGAAAAATTTCTTTACCAAAAGTGTTTTCAAGCATTGGAACAGTCTGCCCAGGGAAGTGGTGGAGTCACCATCCCTGGAGGTATTATGAAAGACATGTAGATATGGCAGTGAGGGACATGGTTTAATGGTGAACTGGGTTGGACTCAATAGACTTAGAAGACTTTTCCAACCTAAACAATTCTATGATTCTAGCATGTCTCACAGCCATGTTGCACTAAGTGGGGCTGTGAGTTCCAGGCAGCCCATGCCAGTGCTGAGGGTCATGTGGGTTTAACTCACAGGAGGAGAGTGATGCATGGATGGTCTTTAGTGATAGCTCTGGGTGATACTTTGGTGAGAAGCACCCTGGTGCTGGTATAGAGGTGTGAATGAATGATGATGTGCACTGGCTGAGCTGATTCTTAAGGGCTGTATCGTGTGCCAGGCTGTGCTACTGCAAGGACTCAGCAGTGTGAAATGCAGTACCTGAGTGCAGGTCATGTTGAGCTGCCCTGCCATGTGCCTCAGGGCAGTCTTCAGTTACCTCCACTCCCCTCTTACTTGGTACAGCAGCCCTGATCCACTCTTCTCCCAAAGGGACATCCAGCAGTTCACAGTGCAGGGATCAGGAGATCAAGGCTTCTGAGTGGTCCTCGGAGAGGAAGGGGAGCTAATACAGCTCTGTAGATGACTTTTCTACTTTTAGGATTAGAGAGTCAAAAATTAGGATAACATAGATAGTGAAAAACATAAAAAAAATTTTAATCTTTGTCCTGCCCATCAAAACTGTAATCATATAAAGTGCCATCCATCTAGATTAAAATCAGAAACTGTGCTTTTAAAATGTTGTGAAGCCACTGACTGTTAAACTCCAAGAGTTTATTTGTTGAAGGAGAGCACAGTCCTGAGAGCTCAGCTACAGCACTGAGATCTGTATTACTTCACAGCAAACACCTCTGAATTCTGCTTTCTTCTAGGAGGGCTCTCAGCATGACAGATACTTCTTCATTTGTTTTACACAGGTTTGAATTCCATTTATCAGGTGTTGTATAATGTATGGTTTTTTGTTAGCATGTAGGATTACTTTTTGCTTCTTTTGTGAACATAAAGAAAACAATGAAGAAAAGAGAGTTGTGGATTTTTTGGAGGCTCCTGTCAAAGTATTTTTATTGAAAAATCTAAAGTTAAAGTGTTGTCATTAGGTGTCCTTTGGCAGGTGCACTTAGTTCCACAAAGTTAAATGACTGAGCAATTTGTAGCTTCCTTACTATGGATCTGGGAGGCTGGATCTGGGAAGCCGAGTTCCTTGTGAAAGGTGCTGCATTTGCAGCTTGTGACTGTGGAGATTTCTTTGCAGCATCTTTTAAAAATGACCCACTTCCTCATCTACTGCTTAAGTAAATGCTCTCCAATAGTAACTCTGAAATCCTGCTATGGCTATGGTACAGCCATATGTATGAGTCTCTGGCCAAATGTGAATCAATAGGTGCGTAGACACCACTAGCAGTGAATTTCAAAAAAATTTTCCAAGGATCAGCTGGTAAGCAACATAAAATCTTTTGTATGTATGTAAGCCATACCTGCACACACTGATGGATATTCAGCAAACTGAATAGAGAATCTTGGCTACAAGAAGATAGACAAAAATGTAACTCTATTTGGACACAATTTACCAAAAGAATACAATACCTCTAACGAAAGAGCAAGACTGTGATTAAAAATCAATATTGGTGCTGTCTGCCACACTGTTCACAGCTAACACGGGTTACAAAAGCCTGAAATAGAGATGCTTAGTAGTATTTCAACTGTTTAACACCGATGATGTATTCATCTCTACTTTTTTCTCACATTTAGATAATCTTCATTGCAACCCAGAGCAGGTGCCAGAGGACAAGGTTGATTCTCACAGCATGTGCTGGCAGGTGTCACAGTGCGACCCGACAGTGACACACACAAATCCGAAGTGGTGGCCAGTGGTCCAGGCACTGCAGCAGGGAAACAGAGAAAATTGTGGGTTGTGGCTGTGGCTATGTTTTGACAGGATAGAAGATCTCATTTAACAGAAACCAGACATACCAGCATCAGTCCCCAGATGCAAAAAACCTATGTTTTTCTGAGGATTCCCACAGCACTGAGAAGTAATCACTTTCCATGTTATACCAGAAAACACTTTCTCACTCTGCAGCGACAAAATCCTGGAGCCCCAAGCCTGCTCTGCTGAGATGAACAACTAAACAAAATTACTCTGATAATCAAGTTCATACAGCAACTGCTAAGCATGGAACTGTGCCCAATTTGTGGTTTAGTTACATTTATTATAAATTCAAATATCACATCTAGACCATAAGCTAAATTATACTGCTATCTACAAGAGGCAACATTCAACAACGAATGTTTGAGAGCAGCTGTTTGATTTAGTCTTGGGGAAAGCTTTTCATAGATCAGACAGTAATATTCAGCTTCTCTGTAGAGGGCTTTCCAGGCCTATGAATTTAGGTAATTTTATTTAAAAAGTATATATTTTTCAAGGCTTTCTGATCAAAAGTCTAGCCCCTGTAAACTGAGGAAACATTCCTGACTTCAGTGGGGTTGTGACCATTTACCAGGGGCTGGTCTTTGGCCTCCAGGATGGAGTTACAACCCCTGCAAAAGCTACATCAGAGATAATTTTGTGGTTGGTTTTTTTGACTAATGTTAGACATAACTCCCATGGTTATGACCTATTTCCTGATCTTCTAATTTGCTCTTTTTCAGTACAAATCTCTTTGTGTTGTTATCAGAACAGGAAATGAAACCCACCTCTTTATCCTCTTGAAAACAACCCACAAGAAATAGGCATCGCCTCTGTACAAAATTGCATTGGCTTGTTCTCTTTTTTAATTTAAATTTCTAAAAGAAGATATATCGTTATTTAGAATGTTATTTCTGCACAACCAACAAAAAAAATAAAATGTAATAAAACCACAATCCACATGATATCTGCTTTTTATCATTGTTTCTCCCCTTTAACTCCCTTTCTGAATGGGAACAAGCAGAATAAAAATAAAATGTAAAAGAATATATATAAATGCAGCATGGAAAAAAAAATCTTTCACAAATATTTAGAATCGTGTTTATTTTACGGTTTTGATACTTGGTAAAAATAGTCCCCAAAACTGATTGCATGTGGAAAAAATGCAAACTCTGCTCTGTGTCTTCAAAATGCAATTGTGCTAATGGCACATAAAAAACCAGAGCAGCTTACTGCAAAAATGGATTTCCATGTGTAATCAGAGAGCATAAGACTATTCCTTGAACCTTAAAGAAAATGTTGTCCCATCAGGTCCTATTTTCACTTTCTCCTGACACCACAACATGCTCAACAGTTGTCTGCTGTTGTTTGCCCATTGGTATCATGTTCTCAATTTCCCACTATTTATCACTTCTGCAATTACCAGGCTAATACATTTTGTGAAATGCTGCCTTAGATTCTGTTTGTCAAGGCTTCCACATAAGGACAAGTATCCACTTTGCATTTTTCACTCAGACATATCTCTAAAGATAATGGCAAGGTAAACTTCTCCTTGGAAGAGCTCTTGGATTTGAGAGGCTTTGGAGCTGCGAGGGAGGATTCGCTGCAAACAGAGGTTTGGGGTGTAATTACATTTGTAATCTTCTGTAACTTGTGTAAGTTGCAATAATCATCCTTCTCTCTTGGGTTAATGTAATTCTGAGCACATGGAGGAGGCCATAGGAAATGGAAAAAAGCGATCTTCAAACTAACTTGCAAAATAAATGCATTGGTGTGTAATTAAGAGGGAGGAGATGCCCTCAGAGGAGTGAGCTCTCCCCATCTTGCCCATGGTAAGACCCGTAACTCTTGACACATGAGAAACATTTGCAAAGGGAGGAGAAACACGCTACCATTTGCTGAAATATTGGTTATGTTCTGTTTAATCCTTTCATAGTTCTTCTTCTGGCCTTTCTTTTTTTCCTTTGCTGCCTTTCCATGGAAACATAACACAGTCTATTGTTTTGTTTAATTTTTGTGATTTGCTTTTCTTTTATTGACCTCCTCTAATATGTGTCTGATTCTATTTTTTTTCAGACTAGTTAATGATCCAGGAAGAGGAAAGACATTTTCAGGGCAGTTCGAATATAAATGATAAACTGTAAGTCACATTTGTTTGCACATGGATAGTATTTGTAGTTTCACGCTGTTCCAATGCAGGAGCTCTGCTTCCAAGAACTGGCTGGGTAGTTTGCCTGTTATTTATCACACTGTCCCAAGCAGATTATTTCTGGATGATTAACAGACCTATCATTGCATTCTTACATGCAGGCTGAACTTATCTTGCTGCTTCTGAAATACTTAGTAGTTGTTAAAAATAAAATTTTTTAAAAAGTCCAGAAATACTAATCTACTAACCTTGTTGTTAAATGTCTTTTAAATGTTAACAGTATTTTAGCTGTAATTAAAGCCTAGATGAACTTTCCCAGCCTTCTCATTGTCCATGGCTCGCAAGTAGTTGCAATCCCAACCTTCATTTTAATCACAGTGAGGAGATTACACTAATGATTATTTGACTTTTCAGAGTGGGAAAGGATCTCAGAGACAATACTCTCTTCCAAAGAGCATAGGGAAGTTTACCTTCAGTATCCCAGTGGGGTTAATTCAAACAGTAGCCTGAACCACAGAATATTTCAGGTAGCTTTTCCTCCCATGGTTTAGAAACTAGATAAGCAGACCCCCAAGGTAGGGATGATGCTAATGAGGAAACACTTTCTATGTGCCTGGAAAGCATCCGCCAGTCCTCCGGTTTATGGAAGTGAAAGGTATAATCTGAGGATGTCCTTGGAAATGCAAATTTAACTTAAAACCCACTAAGTTGTCTGCCTTC
>NW_016690254.1:2105488-2128910 GCF_001604755.1 Lepidothrix coronata | reverse complement strand
GCATGGGTTTAACAAACGCCAGTTGCAGCCATTGCTCTGTAGTATGTTGGGGGAGTTATCTATGGTCTGTTTAGGAACATTTTATGATTAAAGGGTAGGAAATGATCATTTTTACTTCAATTGGTTAAACTGCTCACGTTGCACTGTGGTTGCAAAATCTGTGACCTGAGAAAGTTTGCCAAATTCCATGACACATCTCCCAGTACAAGCAAATAGTATATAAACCCATCTTGGGTTACTTTATTTTCCATTTCTGGTCTGTGGGAAGCTAAAGGAGAAACCATGAATGTTATTATTACCATTACATTCACTTGTTTCATATCACTGAGCCTCAGCATCAGCCCTGTGGAAGTAGAAAAGAGTCAGAAATATTCTTTAAGTCTCTTGTCATAGATTCTAAGCTGCCTTCATCTCTGTGTTTCCTGTTTATTTATACAATTAATCTATTTAAATATTTTAGGGAGGGCTCTATCTGAGAGTACGCAGAAAAGTATGTTCATATACACTTAAATTCTTAAAGATGAACTGGAAACACGGGGAATTATTCAGAAGCAACTAAGCTGCTTTCATATCCATTTCTTCATAGCTTTGTATTTTCTATAAGTAATGTGGGTGCCAAGGGAGAATGGTAAAGAGAAAAGCCTTCATTTTACTCAGAGGGGACTTGGCCATGGTCACAGCTTTCTTCCCACACTAACAGGGCTTTGCAAAGAAAAAAGTGCCATGTTTTAACTCTTTTTATCTTTGAATACCTCATATGCACTCATCAACCTAAAAAAAGGCTTGCTTTGCTCAATGAAGACAATCCTTTTGCCTCATGGTTAAATTTTAAATCTAGTTCTGTATAAAAGTGTTTAATCTAATTTCTGCTACAGAGAAAAATAAACCCAGTAATTTCCTCATTCTTTACGTAGGTATAACAGTAGTTTAAAAATGTAAAGAATGATATTTCATTGTACCTCTTCTGTGGTGGAGGTTTGTTTTCATTCTGTTTTCATAAGAACAAGACTCCTAACTCGACCTGCAGCATTTTTTCCCTTTTTTGTTCTGTTTTCCAGATGATATCTTCTACCCTGGCAGTACGGCCATTTCCCTGTCAGAAGAGCACAGGGAAAGGAGGAAAACAAATGCAAAATTTCCTATTGAATGATTCAATTCACCTGGAATAACATTTGAAATAGTGAGAGCTTTCTCCCATTAGCAAAGTCCTGTGCCCACAATTTAAACTAAAACGTGTGCTGTGGAATTGCAGTCCTGTCTTCCAAAAAAATTGGTTTTCCTGCCTAGACAACATTGAGCGCCAAAAAACACCCCACTCAAAATACTACAGGGATTTATAACACTCATGTCAATACAAGAAAGGATTAACTTACAGGTTATTAATAAGAAAATTTTGCAACAGTTTCAGTGCCCACTGTTAATGCGTTATGCAGTAACATCTTTAGATAGTGATAAATTTTGAATTATTTTTAATTATTTTTGAAAGTTATGTTGAATCCTGTGATTTCCATTTGATTTCCAAAAGTGGTGAAGTTGCCATATTAAGATTGTAAAGATCAGTGTCCTGAATCAGGTCTTAATGAATACTAGTTCCTCCCAAATAACTGATTCATGTTCCAAAATTTAAGTGTTCATATGCACATTATTTGGCCAAATGTTGTAAGGTTAGTTACATATGACTGATGGCCTGACAGATAGCAAAGATGGCAAATGTATATTAATTCCCATTCTTCTTTTTTTTCATATAAATGGTCTCAAATAGTCCAATGCAACCAGTGGATTAGCCGGTTTAAAATGCTTTTTTGCATGACAAGAATCTGAACACCAAAACTTACTTCTGGGATCCCTGGTGGTTTTCACTGTACTCTGTTTAGTAAAGTGGTGCAAATGTCCCTCATGAGGCATTCAGAGAGGACTCAAGACAGCAGGAGGAACACCAGGCAAAGATGTGTCTGTTTACAACTGTCTGAGGAAAACTGAGGAATGCCTTTCTGGCTCTGAAGGATCATTGCAATAGAGGGCATATGTTTCTGAAGTCCTATGGATTTAAAAACTATTCTTGAGTAAGCCTGATCTTTGAGATTATCACATACAGGATCAGCTCTTTAGGGTTGGAGCCAGAACATGTGAAAATGAGCTTTGCAAACTGACGAGAGGGAGCACCATGATGTTCAGTGCCCAGCCAGGGCTTCTGCAGGGTTGCTGTGAGCTCTGAGCTCACAGCTGAGGAAAGGATGGGCTTGTGGTGGAGGGCTCCAGCCCACCCCGGCTGTACTTCTGTGACAATGGTCCCAAGATATATTTCCATTATTCTGATCCTATGCTTCTTTTAGGACAGAAAAGGTATTGCTGTTATTGCTCATTAGTTTTGTCTTCATTATGACATTAACAATGAGGGTATTGGTTATCAGTGATAACAGATAAACTGCTGGATTCTCCTAGGGAAAACAATGATATAGAGAGACTTCTTGTTCTCTTTCTAGTGTTTAATTTAATATGTTATATTTCAACATTGCTACACTCAAAAAATATTTCATATATATAATAAAAGAAACTTCCATGTCTGTGACGTGTCTGTTAATATAGAAATAGTTGGCATGTGCCAGGCTTATTTTACAACAGACAATGGGAAACAGGGACAGATGTGCTTAATTAGAATAAATCTTGGGAAAACTCTACTGTATCTCAAGAGTAAGCTCAGTTCTTAGCTAGCCCCACAATTCCTGTTGAGACCTTGGGGAATATGAAGTTCAACTGACATTTCTTTCCCTGAAAAAAGCACTAGAGAGCTCTGTCTAGTAGCCCATCTTTAATTTTTTCCAAGTCTGGCAGCACCTAGAGTGTTTGAAGATCAGCTTAGAAAAGGTCATTCAGATGTAACTTGTTAATCTTTAAAACTTGAAAGATTTCCATTAAAAGTCTCCACGAGAATTCAGGAGAGTTGTACTGGGTAACAAACCAGGACACCAGTCTGATTTATGTAGAGCACTGTGAGTCTTGGCTGCTGTACACCAGTGCAGGAGACTGGAGCTGAGAAAAGCCCGTAAGCTGGTGCTCCAAGAGTTGCCTTGGAAAGGCTTTTGTTACGCTCCAACTTTTTGCTGTTCAGAACAGATTGAATTGAAATGAAATTCAGGATGGGAGTCAGCCATAACGAAGGAGAATTTTTGTTGTCTGGTGACTGTTCAGCTTGCAGTTAGCTGCAATTATCTCTATTGTTCACCAATTAGCAGTTGCTGGCCTTCTGCCACTCTGCTTCATAATGATAATGTTAAAGAATTGAATTCACATGTAGCCTGTTACAATCTCAGGGATGCCAATGTGGGCTCTGCCCAGAAGCTGCTTATCTGTCTTGTTTTGTAAAAGGGATGCATTTATTTGGCAAGAAAGCTGAAAGAATGGGGCACAACAAACTGAGACTTGCCACCTACTACATCTCACTGTTACATTTTGGTATACTTTTATGGAGTCGGGCTCTGCTTTTGCATGCTGGGAAGATTTCCACCACTTAGATCTGACAGTTGGCATTTCATCTAGGCATCATTTCATTTTTTGGTTCCTTGCTTCAGTGATAGTGTCTCTTCAAAAGGAGTAGGTGCAATTCATGTGTCTATGCACTACTGGGTGGTTCACGAAGAAACCATCTAACTCAGTCCTTTTGGTTCTTGAAGACATTCTTAATTTTTACCATCACACATGTCTGCCACAGGGGAGACAAATGGATGTACAGGTTTTTCCCTGTACAGGTTTTTCCCTGCGAGTCTAATCCTTAAGCACCTGGTGCACAACATCTAGGACCAGGGGGCTTTTGTAGGTAGCCTCCTCCTTCCTAATTCCCACAAATGGATGTAGACTTGATCCTGAACTGCAGGAAAAAAATCTTACTTATTTAAAACAGAGTTAGGGCTCAGGGTCACAATTAAAATCCCAACAATCTCCTGAACTCTAATTTTTCCAAAGGGCTGCAGTGTCAATACACAAGACAAGAAAGAGCAATAGNGAACTCTAATTTTTCCAAAGGGCTGCAGTGTCAATACACAAGACAAGAAAGAGCAATAGTCAAGCAACAGTTGTGTAGAAGGTCAGAAGAGTGTAAGTTATGTTTTCTCTTCATGCCTGAGAGGTCCTCAAGTTTCTGCTGCACTGTGTTTCTCAATATCTCTGCATATCTACTACTTAATGTCTCCTGAGCTGCTTTTGCAGCTCAGCTCAGAGCTGGGCTGATGTATCCAAATTCAATTTGGTTCTCAGCATCCAAGGAATTTAGTTAGATTTCGGTACTTGCACATGAACAACATGAACAACAAAAAGGGTAGTAAGAAACTACTTTTCACTACATTACAAAAATTTAATTAAATCTCAGCCTTTCTTTCTGAACTACAAGATTCAAAAGGTGGCCTTCCTTCAAAAATAGTTGTAACTGATTTCTCTCTTTGAAAATTGTTGTTCTTCTATTCATAGAATCATAGAATTATTAGGATTGGAAAAAACCTCAAAATCATCAAGTCCAACCTTTGACTGAATAGCACCATGCCCACTAAACCAGAATCCCAATGTGCCATGTCCACTCATTTTTTGAACACTTCCAGGGATGGTGACTCCACTACCTCCCTAGGAAACCTGTTTCAATACTTAACCATTCTTTCAGTGAAGAAATTTTTCCCAGTATTCAACTTCAATTTCTCCTGGTGCAACTTGAGGCCATTTTGCCTCATCCTGTTGCTTGTTTCCTGGGAGACCAACCCCCACCTAGAGACAACCTCCTTTCAGGTAGTTGTACAGAGAGATAAGGTCTCCCCTGTTCTCCAGGCTAAACAACCTCAGTACCCTGAGGCATAACTCATACGTGATGTTTTCTAGACATTTCATGAGTCCTGTTGTCATTCTCTGGACATACTTCAGCACCTCAATGTTCTTCTTGGAGTGAGAGGCTCAGAACTGGACACAGGATTCAAGGTACAGCCTCACCGGTGCCGAGTACAGGGGGACAATCACTGCCCTGGTCCTGCTGGCCACACTGTTTTTGATACAAGCCAGGATGCCATTGGCCTTCTTGACCACCTTGGGCACGTGCTGGCTCACGTTCAGCTGCTGTTGACCATCATCCTCAGGTCCTTTTCTGCTGGGCAGCTTTCCAGTCACTCTGCCCCCAGCCTGTAGCACTGCCTGGGGCTGTTGTGACCCAAGTGCAGGATCTGGAACTTCGTCTTGATGAACCTCCTCCATCTGGCCTCAGCCTATTGATCCAACCTGTCCAGAACCCTCTGTAGAACCTTTCCACCGTCCAGCAGGTCAATGTTCTCACCCGAGTTGGTGTTGTCTGTAAACTGACTGAGGATGCCTTCAATCCCTTTGTCCAGATACTCAATGAAGACATTAGGCAAAACCTGAGCCCGGGGTAACACACTTGTGACCGGTCACCAACTGGATGTAACTCCATTCATCACCACTCTCTGGGCTCAGCCATCCAGACAGTTCTTTTCCTAGTGAGGTGCACACCTGCCCAAGCCATGGGTTGCCAGTGTCTGCAGGAGAATGCCGTGGGGGACAGTGTCAAAGTCTTTACTGAAGTCCAGGTAGACAACAGCCACAGCCTTTCCCTCATCCACGAAGTGGGTCACGCTGTCGTAAAAGAAGATCAAGTTGGTCAAGCAGGATCTGCCTTTCACAAAACCGTGCTGGCTGGGCCTGATCCCCTGGTTGTCTGCAGGTGCCGCATGATGACACTAAAGATGACTTCTTCCACCTCTTTCCCCATCACTGAGGTTGGGCTGACAGGCCTGCAGTTCCCTGGATCCTTGTTTCAGCCTTTCTTATAAATGCATTCACATTGGCCAGCCTCCAGCTGTCTGGGACCTCCCCAGTTAACAAGGACTGCTTCATATCATAACTAATTTCGTCTTTCCATTCAGTTCTCTTTGATCTTGAAAATTGCACAATTTTTAAAATCTCTTGTAGCACTCTTAAAGCACTGATGTTCACGTTATCACTCATATTTAAACTACACTTTAATTGATGTTAAATTTGAGAACATTGACCTTTTATGTGTGACAAAAACACATATCAGTATTTAGCCAGGCTTTAAAGAGCTCAGAAAGCTAAAAATTACTGTGAGGAGAAAACAAAAAATGTTTAATCAGAAAACAGTATCTAGTGTACTGGGCAACTATAAACCACTGTGACACTATGCAATGACTCTATTCTCATGACAAAAGCATTTTATTATTCTTACTTCTACATTAGCTTAAACTTTTCTTTTTAAAAGGTGGATATTTCCTCCTTGTGATTTCCCTTACAGATACACATATAGTTCTTTTAGCTCTACATTTTTTGCCTTATGTTCGGTGCTTTATTATGTTTTCATTTCCTTTACAAGGGAATTTATTTATTTTCTACTATATAGCAGTCTTCATCTTATAATCACTTCAATTTATCATCTGTTTTTCCTTCGTAGAAGAGAACAGGGTGCCTCTTTCTTTTGAATTTATCTTGTTTCAAATGTCTTGTAATCAGGTGGAAGCGTCACTATACCTGTGCAAATGCCTTGTAGAACCAAAGGAAAGAGAAATCATTAGCAAATACAGCCTACTTGGTCATTAGGTCCTTCGAAGTAGCACAGAAGAAGAAATACACCAGAGTTAACAAGGAATAGTACTTTTGAAGTAGACAGAGGAGGGAATGAAGCACGTCTCCCTTGTGCCAATATGACTCCCTTTTAGTCTCCCACTAATTTTTTTTTATCGTTTGAACCAGTGCTTTGAATAGTTGGGGGTAGCCAAGCAATGGATAATTGAATTTTTCTATTGTTTGTTTCACCTTTAATTAGCACATTTTACTGGCCTTTTCAGCAATTATTGTTAATCATTTATGTAGCACCTTAATGATCTTGTGTGAGGACTCTATATTTTTCAGAACTAATTGCTGCCTTACAACAGAAGAGGAAAGTGTGACTCCAGCTCCCCAAGACAAAGTTGAATGTCAGCTTTAGCACAGCTTCCAATAAATAACACTCTGAGTCTCTGTTGTGTTACAAAGGCCATTTGTCCACTTAAAAAACACTTTCAGAGCATCTGTCACTGTCTTTGTTTTGCTTCAGTGCACTATGCTCTAAAAGCATTATTTTCAAAAGGGAATTAGAAAATCCAGATGCAATATTATCCCTATACCTCCCAGATAGTTAGAGAATATTAGCAACAGCTTATTATTATTGGGTTTAGTTAATCAAGAATGTAAAATAAATTTAACTAAAAATAATTAAATAAATTTCTGGGGTTTTCTTTCCTTTCTCTGTGGCTGGCATCTACACTTAAACTTCTTTTCCCTTAATACCTATTGCCTTAGGACAAATCATGAATATTTTTTTTACTGTGCTCTAGTTTGACAATCTCTTCTGCTCTGTAAGTGAAACATCTTTTCTGCTGGGGAAAAAATACTAAAAAATCAATTCTGTAGTAGTGTAGATACTTTATGAACATGTTGGCCAAAACCTTACATCTGTTGGATCTTTCCAGTATGACAATTTTCTGAAATCTGGCACATTTGCTGAGCTAAAGAAGACAACATGTTCTACTTGAACACATGTCCTGGGACCTTGGTGTTTTAGGACTTGCACAGAAAACAGAAAAAAAACAAGGTCAAAGCCCTGACAACTTGGGTCCAATATGCAAGAAGAGACAGCAGATCAGTAAAAGTCTCCTAGATGCTTGTCAGCGGGAGAGGAGACAGTTAACCCAGGACAACACCAAACTAGCAAATGGGCTGATGAAATGTTATGGAAAAGGAGGTTTTAAGAAAGAGTTTAAAGACAGACTGAGAAGTTTTACACATATTTGTAAGAGGTTGCTCTCAAACATTAACAGTGGCTGGAAAGAAAAGATAAAGCTTCTTTCTGAAAATCTACCCAGGTACAATCTAGACACATGCACTGAACAGAGCCTGGAGCTGGCTTCAGGGCCAAATCAGAAGGAAAAAGCTCTTATTGTCTGGGAAAGCCCTCAGAAGCCTTTCTTTGATATGAAAGAGAGGGGGAACGTCAGAGACAGAAAGAGAGGGAAAATTATTGCAAAGGTCCTCTGGGTGTAGAGGGGAGGCATGGGATTTACTCAGTCCCAAGAAAGCATGCCACATGCATGACAGCAGAGCCTGGATAATAGTCTGAGCTGAGTGAATTAATCAGAAACTGTATATTTTAGAGGTGTCAAAGTAACGTGAAGGTCAGGTTATGATCCTGGGTGACCAGATGCTTAATAGTTTTGTCCACAAGAAA
Source organism: Lepidothrix coronata (assembly GCF_001604755.1). Taxonomy (NCBI): domain Eukaryota; kingdom Metazoa; phylum Chordata; class Aves; order Passeriformes; family Pipridae; genus Lepidothrix; species Lepidothrix coronata. The sequence continues at coordinate 2,120,644 of NW_016690254.1, read as the reverse complement.
TGAGAAAAAAAAATGTAATGGAGAGTGTTACTTTTATACTGGTTATGTTGAGCCCAAAAGTCTACAACAAAGTGTTAGAGATGGTCTAGGATTTTAGTTTGGACAAAAGAGCTGGATTTATCCTATCTAACTTCCCATAGCTACAATGTAGATATTACTGGTCATAGTGAAAGGAAAGAAGCACAGTTATATCATCATTCAGCTGCCAGATTTTAGAGATGTTCTTCAGCAGTTGGATTAATTGCACCCTACATGTCTTTAAATCTTAGTGGCTTCTTTTTCAGACTACACAGAGACCCTACAACAGGTGCTTCCAACATAAATACCCACATTCATATATAGGAATCCCAGTCATGGGATAGAAGTGAGGCATAGAAGCAGAGGGAGAATTTATGTTGGTAGACAACATTTACTTAGAAAATATGTACACAGAAAGGACAGAGTTGTAGGAGGTCCCCAAAGGGGGATGGAAAAAGACAAGCACACACTGAAGAACATACAAAAGGACCCGTTTGAGAGGTAGAAGGATTTATTCACTTTAGAACGGTAACTAGACACTGAGGAGAAACACAGGAAAGAGGGTTAAAGATGGTAAGTTTAACATACATGGAAAAACATACCAGAATCTGTCAGCTTTATCTTGGAAAAAATAAATTGGGCTTTTTGGGTGAGTGAGAAGCAGAGGCAGGCATAATGAAAATTTTGAGGAATGTGTCAATTTGTTGGTAAATTCTTATTTGTTTTTTTTTTTCAAAACTCAGTCTCCGTACCTGTAAAATGGGACCACAGCAAATACTGCATCCTGAATCATGAAGCAGAGCATGCAGATACTGTTCCTGGAGGCGAACAAGACCAGGAGCCAGAGCCACTCTGGGTCCTCAGCAGAACTTTCTGATTCTTTTTGCTTCTCACTGCAGTGCCCCAGATGGTGTCTTGCGGTGAATCAAAGGTACTCTCTTTCCTCCAAGGCCATGCTTTGTAGAGTGTCATGCTTCTTGATGAAGCATAGTGTGGCAAAACAAAATTTGACTCGTTCACTTTATACCATAGTTCACACATGGTGTACATGAGCAATGGTGTTTCCATGAAGGCTCTCCTCCCTTTCTTTTCCATCCTCCCTGTTTCTCATAACTTCCATTTCTGTCTTTATGGAAACAGCCTAGAAAGGGTAAGTTACTAAATGTGCTGTTGCTTAGCTATTCATTGGATGCAGTCAAAAAATCATGCAAAGGGTGAGCTGGATGGTATTACAGATACTTCAGGAATTAAACTGCTTAGGGAAAAGTGTTGCCCATATATCGTGGTCCTGGAATGTAGATGTCACAAGCAATGAGGAAAGATTTTCCAGTAGGAAAAATTAAGCTTCTCAGCTTGAAACAGGCAGCACAGATTACGAATCAGGATTCTCTACTTTCACGATAATTTTTAATAATTTGAGATTAAGTTTTACAACAATGACAGTTGCTAATTCAATGGACAGTTGCTAATTCAATGGAATATCCTACCACTAGTTTCTGAGTTTACTGATGTGGAAGGGATTGGTTGTTTTCTTTGATTTTTAACACATCACCTGGTGTGTTTCATAACACTATCACCTTCATCACCGCAAGATGATTAAACCACTTTGTTTCAGTTTGATCCAAGCAAACCAAACTATAACAAGAATGAAATATCTAGAGGAAAATTATTACTTGTCAATTTGGGGAAAACTCTTATCTTCTAAAAATACTCTGTAGTTGGCTGTAAACCTACTTGGCAGGGGACTTGTGGAGGTCTTCAGGTTTGAAACTTTGCTTCAGGTGTTGAATGTCACCCATCACCCTTTTGGCAAAAAATATACACGGAACTCGGATTTTAAGCTGACAGGGCTTGATGGAATTGAAATAACAGTAAATTTACTTGTACGTGCAGCTCCTTTGAAACTTCAGAAAATCATTTAAAAGGTTCCTGCCACTTCAAGGGTTACATTTCCAGTGTATTTTAATTCCAACAAGGTTCACGTGTCTCCTAAAATAGAAATACTTGTTTTTCTTCTTTAGTTCAACAGTGATCTCTCTAGTTGGATTAATGCTAGCAACATGGACAGTGATAAGAGAGTTTTCAGGCAATGTTAAGAACCAGAGTTTTAGATTGTCCCCTGAAATGGACTAATCAGGGTAGAAAAACTTTCAAGTTTTTTGAAAATGTGAATGAAAAAAATAATATTTTTTAAAAACTAAGCTTGTTTCTGCCTTTCTGGATACACATACTTCAGAGTATCACACAAGTGCATGAGAACTAACTGACTTACATCACTTTGTGTTCTAAAATAAGGGCATAATTTGCTTAAAAAGCCAAAATGCATCTATTTTTATACTCAAGACTTCTCATGATATAATAATTTCAAAATGCTTTTCCAGTTATAAAGGAACAGATTATTTTGCTGCATTACAATAGCACTTTCTTCCAAATTTTTTATGCATGCTGTTATATAACACTGAATGACTTGTATTTCTAAGAAAAATGTTTGAATACCTTTGAATCCAGGTCTGTGGATTTTCAATGTTAAGATTTATTGTGGTCATTTTTTTTCCTGTTTTGTGGTTTATTTACATTAATATCTACTTGTGGAATTGTGAATACATTATGTCACTACATGTATAATAACGTGTGAGGATAAAACACCATAATAAGTTGCATGCTGTGACTTTTGCTATAAATAACTTCCTTGTTTTTACTCTCTTGTCCTCACTTTTCCCTGTTAGTCTCCTTTGGAGTTCTATGTTGATTGGCTGCAGTTACTCCTGCCGTCCTCAAGATTTTAACTGTTTTTTTTTCAGGCTGAAGTAACAAACTGGGAGCAGAACTGATGCAGCGGGAATGTACATTGTACATAGAGAATATGGATAATACAAACTGGCTGTAGCTTCTTATTTCCTCTTTGCACTGAAATAAAAAGAAATCTGGCTGAATTAGGTCACAGAATGGTCATGATCCGTTGATATGTCCACCCATCAGAAATGAAAGGCAGTAGTAGGATTGCTGTAGGCTGGGCCCTCTCTTTAGAGGAAGAGTAGTTTTAATGACTTTGTGCAAGGCATGGCTGGGACCCTGGTGGAATATGGCATGCAAATTTAATCACCTATGTTCAAATCTCCATGAAAAAAATGCAGGCAACCAACAGGGAAAAAACAGAGTGCAAAAGATTCTTCTTCTCTAACTACGTGAAGCAAACGCTGAGAGGGAATATCATAGACTTGGAAACAGAGCAGAGAAAAAACAAAGTGCTGCTAGTATTACTTAATATAACTGACAAGGGAGATAATGGATCCAGACTGTCTAGGAATACAGGTAAGCTGGAAGTCAGGATTAATTTTACCCATCAAAGTGATGTGGTCTGGAACAACTTTCCAGTACCATAAATAGAGCAAAAGCCATATATAGTTTAATCTTGATAAGTTTTTTAAAAAATCGTGCTATAATCTGAGGTCTCCAAGTGATATTTCATAGAAAGATGTGAATCTTGAAAATGTCAGTTGAGACCACTACACAATTGTTATTGTAGACAATGTTTACTGAAAGTTTTCAAGTTGGAAGAAATATCACAGTGTTATCTCAGTTTCTGAAAGCCTGTTATTTCCAGTGATTAGAAGAAAATTATATTTTAACACAAGATAAATAACTTAAGAACAGAAAATATGTATCAGAATGTAGGAGGTTTGGTACAATCCTATGACTACACATATATAGTATCACACAATTCATAAACATTTTGTGTTAATTTGTTCAGCCACTGAGGCAGTTGCTCCATTTGTAACTTCATTTATAATGTTTGTAATTTGAAAACTTTTGCCAAACAAATACTTTTGAAATGATTTGTGTTTCTAGAAGTCTCTCAAGATTTTTCTTTTCTTTTCATGGGACTCTAGCTTTTAAATACAATCCATAAATCCTTTTCTCTAAAACTTCTTTTTACTCATAGTGCCCAAACGTGTGCAATTTGATACTTTTTTAAAAGTATGATTTTTATGACAAGATATCTCTGACGTGAAGATGTATGGAATGTACAAAACAGATTGAAATTGGAGTCTTTGAATAAACAGTATACTTAATATGACAATCCACTGAAACCACATGGAACATAAGCAAACCAATTTAACAATGGCACAAGTGGGATTTTTTAAGGGTTGAAAGGGCCTCTGAATTGTGTTGCATCAATTATTTCAAGTGAAAGGATGAAGACTTTATATTAGTGAACACATCTATTCTGTGAAAACCAGTATGACAAATACGGTACAAATATTGAACAGTATTATCCTGAGCAAACTCCTCTCTTGGTGGCAAAGGCAGAGATGGAGGCTCTCCAGTCTTTTAAAGACTTCCATGGTGTCTGAAGCCTGTCTTTTGGAGTTCAACTCATATATTTTGCAGTTAGGATGCTACCTATTCAACACAGCGAAACTGAATTTCTCAAGAATGCTTTGCATACTTTAACTTCTTGGTGAGCTTTTCCTAAGCTCTCCCTGCATTACAATTGCATAATAATCTCAGATCAAACTCTCTTTAAAAATGCTGCTGCTGCTTTAATTTGAAATAAATAGATTTTATTTACATCTTTCCATTCCTTAATTTGTTTGAGCTCAGGGGAATCAGTTATTCTTGGACATTGATTCATATTTAAATGTATCTACAAGAAGTGCATTAATGAGTATTATGATAATAACACAATAATACCCTGATTAAGATGGTAGTTTTAAGTCACGAATATAAATTGTCTTCAGCCTGAGATTCCATGCGTTAACTTTTGGGAGAATATGTGCTTAGCGCAGCCAGATTGGCTCCTTTACAAAAAAAAGTTATTAGTATAGAAAATCTAAAGTGAAATCTCCAAGTATTTTATAAATAGTGTTGATGGGGGTCTGCATCCAAGAAATATCACTATTTTAGATATATTAAGTACTTAAGTTCACTAAGGCATGTGATTAGACACAAATATCTGCTTGTAATAGAGTCTTACTGCAGAGCTGGGAAAGTGTGTTTGTCTGCATGCACAACAGTTTAAATAATTCAAGGACAGAGGAAAATGCTGTTACTTGAATAATAGATAGATCAGAAACTGTGAGGAAGAGATCTAAAATAAAACCAGCTATCTGAAAAACTCTGTTTAGTGACAGGGGAAATAGTTTTGATGACTCAGAGGTTCTCCATCTTCAGAAACTAAGTGAAATAGTTGTTTCAGAAAACAGTGACCATTTGAGGATTTATAATAAAACAGTTATTTTACTGGCTATTTCACCACAGTTTCAACTGTAAACAAGTCTCAACTGCTGATGTATTTATGAGTTTAGCTGCTGATGTTATTTGAAGCTGATGTTTGCAACAGTTAGGTGACTTAAATCATTAGTAGCAGAGTCAGAGATTAGATAGCTACAGCCACCCCAAATGTTTCTACATAGTCCATTTACCTTATTAGTATTGTGTTTTGAGGTGTCAGCATGGGAGACCAGATGGTAAAAATACTCTTGTTATAAAGAAGGTAAAAGAAAATAATTAATTTTTTCTATCATAGACATTACCAGCAGGAGTCTAATTTAATCATGCATGCTAACACAGCTAAATAAAGTTGCCACTATATATTGAGGTACCTGATAACAGAGAAGGATTCTGTGTGTTCCTCAATGTGTTGCTGGATATCAGCCCAGGGGCCTATGGCTCTGGGCTATCTGTAATGCTGTTACTTGGTGTGGTTGATACTAAAGGAAATACTAAAGTAAAAACGTAGGTCTGAATGTGAGAAAACTGGGAGTAAAGGATTTTTGGATTCTCCATCCACTGAAATTAAGGACCAGTTCTTAGACCTTTCTCCTAATTCTGCTGAAAGGAGACGTGTAGAATCAGGCTTCTATACAGAAAGCTTCCACTGGCAGGTAAAAGCCCAAAGTGTTTGGGTTGTGAAGGCTGGAAAATTTGGTCACATATTTTCAAAAGCACCCCCCCCCACCTCACAGCAAATAGTACAGGGATACATATTATTTATTTCCTCCTCTAGTGAAGCAGTCCAAATTGAATAACTCACTATTCTTGATAGAATTTTGTGGATATGTTTATCCAAACTTTAAACAGGTAACCCAATACTGATTCCTGTAGGATATCACCAGCCAATTTCTCTCTCCTTAATAAATGATCTATAATTTTTCATCGTCAGGAGCTCACAAGCCAGCATTTGATTGGACTAATTGTCTTGTTGTCTAAACCAAACTGAATTAATTTTCTCCCTAGATTATCATATGCCTCCTTTGCAAATGCCTGTCTAAAATTCAAGTATATCCAAGGCCCTCCCTGACTTCAGTTTTCTGCATAAAAATTATCAAGCTTGTCTGGCCATCTTTATTTTTAGATTTCTATGTAGTTTTGTTCCCATGACAACAGTTCCATCTATGGACTAGTGACAGCCCATCATCTGTTACACGGGGACTACAGGGGCTCTGGGACACCTCATGACACTGCCAAGCCTCCCCCAGATGTTCAGCCACGCCTTGAGAGAGGGCTCAAGGACTGCTCTCTCAAAGCCCTCTGAAAAGGAGCACCAAGAATAAAAAAAAAGGCATGGTTGGCTGCAGCCCACGCTCCAGCTATCCAGACTAAATGGATGGTAAATGGTTCCACTGGAACAGGCACAAAAAGACATTCTCACCAAACATGGGGAAAGCAGTGAGAGAATTAGGACTGGGAATATCAGGGGCACAATGTATCCACCTGGCATGTACCACCCGGCACAGTGCTGCAGTCAGGAGCTAAGGGATCCCCTGGGAATAGGACACAACCCTTAGCAAGACAGGCCGTGTTAGCTTTGCTGGAGTCCAAGGTGTTCTTCACATGTGGTGTTTGCTTCAGGATGGTCTGAAACCTCACCTGAGAGCCAGGATATATGATGAGGCTGGATCATTTCAACTTGGTTTTCCAAGAAATTCAGGTTTGATTGAAGTAAAGCAAAGGTTCCTTTATGATATGTTATGCATTTGGAAGAATAACTAATATTTTTGTGGCTTATTTGCTATCATGATTATTCAAATAGAGTAAATTGTCACTCTGTAGTAAGGGACGATGTGTTTACCAGGTCAGCACAAAGTTATTTAAAATTGCATTCTAGTGTATTTTCTGAGTTTCAAATATGACTCTGTCTTTCTGATTGTCTTTTAAAAAGGAAGTAAACATTGCATAAATCACGTTCAAAGATTGCGTTATGTGTATTGAAGCATGTTAAAATGTTCTGTGTTAGCTGATTAGATATATTGAACTATCTGTCCTGCAACAATTGCTTGTTTTCTTCATTGAAACAACTTCAAATTTTCCCTTTACCTGCTCTCTCAACATCATTCTACAAGTGTCAAACATACATACTTAAGTGAAATTTAAAAATAAATGCAACAACAGTAAATAAATAAAATATAAGACGCTTTTAAAACAACTTAAAGAGCTCCTACTCTTTCGCCCAAGATAAAATGAAGGGATATTTTCAACCGCAGATTAGAGAAATAAGCTTTTCTCTTAAACACAGATCCTTAATATCCAACTCTAGTTATATTAGCATGGACCATTATACTTTGATGGGGTTTTTTCAAGTTTTTGAAGCCTTTAGAGGAATTTTAGGTGCAGTGTTGACCTAATTTGAGTATTTCATAGTCATAGTAAAGCCAACTCTTACCTGCATGGTAGACAAGGCAACTTACCTGATTGGTGAATCGACAAATTCTAAGAGGTAAAAAAAGTTTGAGACCAGTACAATCTCTTGAACATTTAGTAGCAACACACTGTAAACTGGAGGAAGAAAACGACCCAGGAGGGCAAAAGTACTGAGATCACCCTTTTTTAATGCAGGATTGTTTTTTTTTAAAGCGAAGCAAAAGTCCTGTGCTTTTTAGCTCACATAGGTGTCATCACCCTCCTGGGTTTTCAAGTGGTCTCTTGAAATTCAGCACTTTCTCAAGTTCTCTCTGATTAGCAGTCATTTACTTATTTTGCATAAGAACAGTTTCAGTGTGACAGAACCAAATCTATCTGTGTTTATGGTACACATCTCCAAGGTGGGAGACATTGGTTCAAGTTCCCAATCCAGCCATTTTTAGGCAGCCAGCTCTGTGCCAGCCTCATCATCAGGTGACATCTGTCCTATGAGAAAAGGACTGAACAGATACAGATGGTCAACAACAGGAGAAGGTGCTTGCTGAGAAACCCAAAATAGCTATGATGCTTCACACTGTTGGGGAACAGCACAGCCAAACAGGAAAGCTTTGTCTGTGCACTGTAAAGGGAGTCCTGAATTTTTAATTTCCTTGTAATCAGGGTCCTCACAAGATCAGTTCTCTGTCCTTTGTCATAGCAGAATAACAGATAAACAAGTAAAAGCAACTTTGTTACCTCCCTGTAGTGTCTCATCATACACTTCCATACTGCTGTTTACACAACACTACTTCATCAACTTCACATTTTTGAAGAAGGCAATGTTTGTACTAGAAGAGATATTCCTTTGGACAGGTCCAAGTGGTAGCACTGAGCATTCTTATGTGAACACCAGTAGGTTTCTTTGGCTGGATTACTGGTTTCTGCTGGCCTCCAGTCAGTGGGAAGGTCTGCTCTTTTGACATTTCACCTCTCTTATTACTTTGTTCCAAAGCTGTAATACTTGAATATTGGAGGCAAAGGTGAATCACATTAAATTTCTTATCTTCCACAGAGACACCTTAGGTGCATGAGACTTTTATGGAAATGAAATATTTAATGTGTAGAATAATCTAGCAAGAGCTAACTTATATGATATATTTACAAGAATCATTTCCACTGAAGAGTAATCAGGTATGCTCTCATAATCACCCTCTAACTCAGCCTCTATTTAGCAAATTTGTGTCCAAGTTGTGTCTTTTTATCTGTACTTGCTGCTATTAGCTTTGCTGTGACTTCTACCTTTTTTATATTTGAAAGCTCCTTTTTTTTTCGGATTACTAGTTAGAAGCCATGGGTCAGACACATTTATATACAAAACCACTACATGTGGGATGGATAATGGCAAAGAAATTACCATGAAAATCATTTAGTCTGGAAGAGTGAAATTACATCTATTGTGCTCCCAAGAAGACAATACATGAAGTGCTAGGGGAAGAGTTATAATCAGATACTTTGATTAAGCCTATCAAGAGAAACACAAAAAGCTGGTATTATGAGTGTCCATTCCCACACTCATTGGCAATTTTCATATTTAAGTTTTCAAACAAACAAACAAAACAAAATAGCACCCTCCCCCCCCCAATTCCTCCCCTAATTTATGAGAACAAGCAGCACCATTTTAGGTTAAGGATAGTGTTTGTTTCCAATACTTGTGGTGAGTTAGGTATCAAAATTTTGTCTGCTAATTTTGGCTTAGACTAAGCATCTAAAGTCTCAGTGCCTTTAGTGAACTTCTCCAATCTTTAAAGCAGATCTGGAAAGACTGAAAGAAAATAATAGTATTAATGTTTTTCTTTCTTTTTTTTCAAATGTGAAAATTTGTCAATTTGAGAATGTGACTATGTCAAAAACACTTGTCTAACTCTGGCTATCCCTACCTTTTTATTCTTTGTTTTGATGTTAAAGATCTTCTCATTCCCAACCTACCCCAAAGTGCCACTGAGTTATTTAAAAAAAACAACCTCTTTTTTCCCGGAAATTATTTTCTCCTCAAAAATACGAAGCTGTGTTGTCTCTTGGATCCACTAAATCTCTTTCCGGATGAAAGCTCAGGAACTAAGTCAAGACAGACTTTCATGTTCTCTACATTTTTTCAACATGTCCAGAGAACCAAGTACAGCTTAATGGTTCCAGTGAAAGTGGCAGCATTGATTTCTGGAGAACATCAGGCTCTTTCCTGAACATTTTAGAACATGGAACTCTGCTTTGCATGGAAAAATCAATTTTACATTAAAATTGAAATGTAGGAGCAGAGCAGCCAAGATCAAAGGGAGAGTTGCATGAGAAAATCTGTAGTTTTTAGACTTATTGGAGTGTTGTATTACAAATGCATTGTACTTCCCTTCCAAATTCTACTTTGGTGTCTCACTACTAAGTAAAAATCCAAGTAATTTGTCTGATAATTCAGCCTTAGAGTCCCCCTTCATCTAAAAAAGTCAAGTCCCTCAAGTAAAAGGTCTTTAAAATAAAATGAGAAAGTACGAACTTTCTAGTAACTTCTAATATTTAATTTTTATGCTATTCTTGTATAACTCAGAAAAAGTGATTTTTTTCTGCTTTTGGGCTGTATGGGATAAAACCCCTTGCCAGTTTATTGCAGGTCTGATTCTAACCTATTCTAAAATTATGATTTGAAAATTATTTTATTTTATTTATTCTATCTATAATACTCAGCTGAGCGCAGTAAAGCTGTTTTCTGGGTAATTCAAATAAAAGTTAGTCCCCCTTGTTCTGCCTTTCAGAGGGATGAACCTGTCAGAGCAACTGTAAGGTATAATTACACTGAACAGGTGAATTGCCAAGTGAGTGTCAACCCACTGCTCTCTGTTTTGGCAGGCCTTTTACTGCTGGGAGCCTACAACCAAATTTACGTCTCAATTATTGGGTAAGTACCAGGTGAAATTTCAGCAGCCGTGGGCTGGTTATTCCTTTACAGGTCCTTCCACTCTGCTACTGGAAAGTCATATTAGCAATATATCAATAACATTCTTACATACATTGTGCTAAAACTGAGGCCTGCTTGACTCAGATGTTGGATACAATAAAGCAATTCAGCTTAATATAGAACTAATCAAGGCTCCATCTTGATGTGACCCAAGAAAATAGCTGTCTTCTAACCATCAGTTTCACTGGCATTAGACAATTACACTTTCTCTCTTGCAGAAATGTGTATTTATAGCGTAGCTGATAGCTGCACTGGGTATATTCTTGGAAGCCAAGATAAAGCCTTTACTTTCCTGCACAAATACTCTGGTTTTGAAAAGCATTCAAATGTAAAAATGATGTTAATAAATATGTTGAAGTAACCTCCAGTGGAAACACCAAGGTAATTTATCAAGTAGGAGTTTAAAATGCCTACATTCACATTTTTTTAATTTTCAAATGGTCCATTTTGACCTCAAAGTGTTACTCTTGACTAAAATAACAATCTATCCTTGAGTTTTCATGAGTCTTCAGAAACTGAAGAAAATTTTCATCCGAACTGAGACAGCCTTCTCAATTCAGGCATCTGGTTTGCCTGTCTGTTCCCTCTAAGCAGATAATAATCTCCTGCAATTGCAGTTCATCATCTAGACTGGAAACCAAAGTGTCCGTAGGCTCCGCATTTGTTGATTTCAGCTGCCAGGAGGTCAAAAAAATTGAAAAGTTTGCTGCTTTGAGGTTTTTTTTTTCTCCTTGTGAGGCTTCTTTAAAGAATAAGCTGTTACAAAGTCTCCTTCCTGGCAGAAAAAAATATTTAACCCAGGAATATTTTTTTAATACTGTATTACAGTGCTACAACCTTCAGGAGCTAACTATGGTTGCATATGCTGCTAAGCCCTCATTCATATGAACAATATAGTATTCAACATTATGAAATATTTGAAAATAGCATGGCTATGGCAATGGTTCTGTTTTTCTTCCTGACAATGGAACTATTCTTTGCTTGAAAGCTTTAATTTCTTATGCAGGAGGGAATTTCTCCAGGGAAAATCGCACACGTTATTTAGAGGGAAGGAAAAATTTGTACTCATAAATTTTAATGTGTAATTTATTTGCTTGTTTCTGTGGATTAGTCTGAAGAAAAATGTGAAGGGCAAAAGCCAGCATGTCTTGATTAATGATCCAAAAGACCTTTCAGGGATTAGGAATCTGGAAGAATTGTTTAAAAGCATCTAGAGTTTTAGGGGGACCTTTCTAAATGTTCTAACTTAAACCAATACCTTTGTAAATTGCATAATAATGACTCTTACCATATGGTGAACATAAGTGTATTCCAAAGGCCTCTTTCCAATTTCACTTGCTTGCTTTAACTCTCTGTTGAATACACGGCAGTATATTCTTGTCATGTACAGCAGGAAATGAAATTCAAATTGGTCACTGGAGATAAGAGAAATAAAAACATGTGCTACTAACTCCTAGTTCATATCAACAATACTGTGCTAAAAAAAAAGTTATGAAATATTTGAAATTAACATAGTTATGGTAATGGCAGCTCTGCTTTCTACTGCTGATTATAACTGGCTAGGTCCCTTAGAGGTCACTAGCTAGAAGGAAAGTGAGATCTACCTCTAAATTCAAATCAAAGTTACATTTTATTTAAAGAATTGGCAGTATTGGTTCCTCTGACTAAGTAGAGATTAAAGTTTGGTTTGCAGGTTTAAGCACAACTCAACAGAGTGAGAATATGCAGTGAGGCTCTATTGGGAAAAAACCCCACACAGCTGGGACACCTAACTGGACACACTACCTCTTAGTAGCACAAAGTCTGCTCATATGAGAACCTCCTGGTTAAAAAAATTGTGGGTTTTATTACTTATATTAAAAAACATGCACTGTAAAAGACATGGTGGGAAAATAATTAATTTAAAGAAATATTTACTGACTGGCTGTGTCTCATTCCATTCCTGTAAGAGTATCTAAATCTAGTTCGGGGGGAACTTTTTTTTTTTAGATTAGGAAAAAACTTTGACAAATAAAAAGAAGGAAAAAACAAATCTGTACTAAGGAAACAATCTAGGCAAGACCTTATCCTGTTTTCACATAAACTCCAGCCCCAGCTTATTTAAATAAGTCTACATCAAGTAAGTTAATGAGGAACTTCAGACCTGGTGGCTGGGAAAACAACTCAGAATAAATGTACAAATATAGCATGAATTTCCAAACTAAAATGATGCATAGACGTCTGAATTGTTTCTGGCACAGGAGCTCATGAATTATATTTCCTCATAAAGAAATCCATGAAGTAATTTGGAATTCTCCCAACAGAGCTACCAGGTACCATATATGTATTGGAAAAAACTTACAAGAATATCTGGCTATGCCACAGTCCTAATCCTCAGAACCAAATATAATAAACTATATGTGATAAGAAAGCAGATGAAACATAAGAAAAAACCCAACTCTGAAAAATAAAAGAGAAATTTGATCACAGAAGACTAAGACTTGTGCTATTTACCACAGCAATTTCAAACTGAACTAAAGAGTTCATATGCAGAAAGGCTTGACTTATTACAGGTCATCAACACGGACACCTTGAAGCCCTTTCTCTATGACAGTATCATAAATTCTGGAAAAAATACATTTTCCAGAGAGGTAATCCTTCAGCATGGGTAAATACAGAGATCTATCAACAAAAGGAAATCAACCAAAATGCACTTTTTCAAGAAACATTTTAAAAACTCCAACAAGCTCACAACTCTTCCATGTGAAGCAAAATCAATAAAAATCCTGTCAATAAAAGCAGAACAGAAAAATCCAAGAGTATTTATGTGAATAGTAGGGAAATTGATACAAATGGTGGAAGATGTGCTAGTAGGCTTACTTACAAGGCCTATTACATTAACCTATAATATTAAATTATATCTATAATATAATATATCTATAATCTTTAATATTAAGTTATAAGGGCTAAATAAATTATGAAGCTCAACCTGGGAAAAGTTCAACAACACAATTAATAAGTGAAATATGCATGTTAAAAAGGAATTGAAAGAAAGCTTAGCAAGAGAAGGTTGGTCTTAACCGGTCTTTGAACACATTTTCAGCCATAGAAGACTGTATTAGAGATATATAAAACAAACACTTAAAATAGGCACTACAATTTTTAAGAAAATATTTGATAGCCTCCTTCTTAGAATACTGTATAAGCAAAAAGAAAGTAAATATGATATAATGGTTTTATAACAGGGCATATCTTGCACAGGTGAAGTAGACAGAATATTGATAAAAGCAGGACAGATGTCAGAGTGGTTCTCGCAGTGTGAGAATTGGCACTGAATATACGTTTTTAAGATGGAGTCAGACAGAGTGATCCAACAGCAGAACATTACTTGTGTTTTGCCAATGATACAGCTCCTATTTAGGACAGTCAGGTAACAGGCAAACTAAACAGTACTATAAGAAAAGGGGGGTTAGTAAGCAGTAATAAAAACAATGCAGAACACTAAATATTTTGTAATTTTCCATTGTATTTAAGGGCGATGAGTGTTAAGACAATTTGCTTTCATGTAGATATAAGAAATAATCAGATGAATACTCTACTATAAACTGAGAAGTCAATTGTATCATTCATTAAATCAAAAGAAATACGGTCACTGCAAATTTAGTAACTCAAGACGAAATTAATCTTTGCTTCCAATATAATTTCTAAATTCACATCTGGATATCTTCAGTGTTTTTGAAAAATAGTAAATATTGAGCAGAGACTAGTTTATAACAAATTTATAGATTTATCCTAAAATTCCATAATTCCAGCACGTGCAAAAGGGTCAATGAAAGTAACTTGCAGCACAGAGAGGTTTGGGAAACCTTAGAGATCATAAATGAGATAAAGAAATGGTAATAGAAAATATTTTTTTTTTCCTAGCTCTTTTTTTTGATTGCATGGGAGAATCCAGATTCAGACAAAACCCAAATCACTGAATATTTTGACACTCAGATCTTTGCAGTTATAGTTACCTTTCGTGCCTTGGGGAAAAAAAGGAGCTGTTACCTTTTGCAAGATCCCTCATCACAGCTCTGAAGTTACTGTTGATTTTCACAAATTTAGTTTCCTTTCACTTTCATAACTGGGATATATTGACCTTGGATATTTTGAACCTGCATTTATAAAGCTGATGATGCTGTTGGAATGAATCACACTGGCTTGCATTTCCATTTAATTCATATGTCTTTTGAATTGTGTCTTTGGAAAATTGAATTGCTACTTGAATTATAGTGGTAAGTGGCACTTTGGAATGCCTATTGAAAGTTCTTAGTTTTTCCTATTTGCCATATGCAGTACTAATTTTCGAAAGTCATTGGGATTCGCTTATCCTTCTGAAGAAGTATTTTTGGACATGACAAACTCACTCTCCCTCCCCTCTCCCCACTTGCAGCCGAGAAGAGTTGTTTTTGCTGGCAAAGTGATAAAGGCATGAGTGTCTGAGCCTGCAGAGACACTCAGCTGGTGGATGGGATACATCAGGAGACGCA